>NC_068546.1:3160429-3460429 GCF_026212275.2 Microplitis demolitor
AAAATTTTAAATTGGTAATTTAGCTTATCGAGAGTAATTTAGCACTCTCTGTACGGTTAATGTAGATAATGGTAGTAAAATAGTCTATTACGAACTTTCCAGTAAGTCATTAATTTATCTCTACGTATAAATGGATAAAAAAATATACGTTTTAATGTATAAATAGGGTTATTCAATACCTAATCAACGAGTTTTTTTAAATTTTTATTTTCAGCTCAGCTAATTTTCAATATTTCTGAGGATATGCAAAAAATGCATGTTTATTTTCAGCCTTTAAAAGGAATCTGCAGATAGTTTTATCGTTTTTCTCCGAATGAAATCTCTTATCATAAAACACACATGGAGAGGAATATATTGTCACAGTATACGTATCACTATTCTGGCTATACGCTGCATCTTTATCTTACTTAATGATGAGCCGTATTGCCAATTTAGCTAAACAGAGTTTCCTCAGAGGATCGTCAAAATGACGATCGTATCCTTATTTTAGGCATTGTATTAATTTTTGATATAACGGGGAAAAAAGAATACTTGAAACAGTTTTAATAGTAAAAACAACCTTTCGGGCTTGAAATTATAAAAATTGCTGTTTTTACTATCATTTTCGCAATATCTGATAATAATTACACTATGAGTTGCATTTTTTATACTTTTGAGCTCGAAAAGATAGTTTTTACTATTAAAAGTGTTATTTTTCAAGTATTCTTTTTTCCATGTATTGCGCAAACTTTGTAATTTAGGTATCCGAGAACAATCTGTCGTATAGTGTATCAATGAAACTACAAAGGCTATTTGTCGTATTCTTTAATTAAATAAATGAATACTTATCATAAGCCAAATACATATATTTTAATAATACTATAGACTATTCAATAAACATGTGATTATGCTTAAATAAGGTAAGCGAATCGTTATTCTGATACGTTATTTGAAAATACATTGGATGACCATCTGACAATATTTTCCCTGTACTAAAATTCAATACACTCACGGAAAATAATTTGTAGTAATGGCAACAACTAGAGTTCCATTTACCACAGGCTGTAGTATGACATGAGACAACTCCAAATTGTGGTTAGATTTACTACAATATTGTAGTTAAGCGTCAACTATCGAAAAAAGTAAGATATGCCACAGCATGCGGTATTTGTAACTCCAATTGTAGTTCAATTTACTCGATATGCGGTTACGTAAAAATAAACGGTATATAACCTAAAATTATTATAAATTATTTTTAAAAATCACTTATTGAGTTATTTGTATATACTAAACATGGTAATTATTTACAAATAGGGTCCACCCATGCTGGGTCATGTTAATTTTTTTTTGATCAAATTGATCAATTTTTTTTTTAATTGTTCATTTTTTTATGTACTTTAAAAAAAATACATCAATATTATCAAAAAAGATAAAATAGAAATTTTATCCAAAAACATGAAAGTCAATTTTTTTTCCATCTTTTAAAGGCAAAAAAGCTATCGAAATCTTTATTTTTTTTTCTCACGACATTTTTTATCATAAATGCGCCGTAAGAACAAGCAGAATAAAAAAAATTAAAAATTGTTAATTTTTGGGTTTTAAAAAAGTCAGATGATTATTTATGAGACGCTTTAATAATTGAATATACATAACAGATTAACCTCAAAATGGCGAAATAGCAGGAAGTGCTCCTTCTGTAGTACTCTCAACTCCCGCTTGGAGTATTTGTTACTGCAGTGTGCAGTAGAATTAACCGCAAGATAGGAGTAAATTCAACTTATTAACTTAGTAAAATTTGTCGCATATGTAGTAACTTTTATCATTCATGTGGTATTTTTGACTACAAACACATTTACTGCAACCTTGTAGTAAATGATACTACATATTATTTTCCGTGCTTCTTTAGAATCTGGCATTACGCGGTCTAATTTATTGTGTTTCCATTCGGTGGGATAAAAGATTCAGACAAAGCCTCTATTTACTGTAAAAGCAACAGGGACAGTTTCGTTCGTCCACTCAAGTGCGTAAGGAATAAAGTGTAAGCCCTTCTTAATTCGTGTATGTTTGTCAGTTACATATTTTTAAAAAAAACTGATAAATAAGAAGACCCTACATATTTTTAAATTTTATAACTTCACTATACAGTAAAAATAATACTTAAAATGACACATGTAACATTTGGTTCTATTGTCAAATAATTATCATACACAGCACATAATTTTTGGTATTGTATGCTAATACATCTAACATTGATCGCACGACAAAAATTTGCGGTAACAATAATTATGATTGTTCTACTTATTCGAATTTAAATAGATATACTACGATTTTTCACGCGTCCAAAGCGTGCACCGTTCTAAGAGTGATCTATAGTCAGTTAATGGATTATTACATTCATATATGAAAGTCATTACTGTATTACATTTGACCTGCGCCTAACTATCGAAGCAAAAATTATTGAATAGTAGGTTTCTAATATATGTTTCGTTAATTATAATAAATTGGTTAAGTTTTCAAATTTAGGCTATTTTGTCTTAACAGACGATAATTTTTCTATAAAATCCATAATTTTACGGTATTCTGTTAATCGAGAGATTATATCTCTGGGAATACTGCACATATTTATTCTTAAGTTTATAATAAACAAGCGCAGTACTAGTAGGATTGAAATGAAGTAAAAAAAAAACTAGACCTTTTCTGCCCTAAGAAAGAGCCTCATGGTTTTAAGCCCGCTGATTAGCAATGGGTGTAAAAATGGCTTATGTTGAATGCTGAACAGACATTCAAACCTGTTTTAATAAAGATATCATTAAAATAGTATATTGTATACCAACAGAATATTAGGACATTCCAATCTCCGCATGTGTAATACCTAGTCAAGCTGAAGGCGAAGGTAGCAAACTTGCGGATTAGGATGTGTTATCTTCCAACTTGATGTGTATACTATTTTTTGCCAAATCAGCATTTGAAAGTTTAAATTGATTCCTGTTTCCAAGACCCGCGAAAAATAAATGGTATATGGTCATATACATGGAACAAACGGTATTGTTATTGGAACAATCTAATAGGTCGTGATGCGCGAATCGTTAAAGGAGCGATCTGAATAGCTATCTTCGCTAAACGTATCATTGTTTGTACTAACCTCTAAATGGCTAAACGAGTATCGTGATAGTCAGAAAACTGTATCATGCTGCTCGCGATACTTGTTTTTCCGGGTATAGAGCATACATAGAGCACATATGAAAATTGGCCATATATGAATCGTCTATGCTCTATATATGAAACATATTTGGCAAATTTTCATATATGACCACATATGATACGTTTTCCACGACATATATGGGACATATTTGGCCAATTTTCATTTATGGCCACATATGATTAGTTTTTCACGGCATATATAGAGAGTATATGGCCGATTTTCATATGTGACCATATATGGCTTGTTTTTCACGGCATGTATGGATCATATAAGATCATTTTTCATATATAGCCATGTATGATTGAATTTTCATAAGAATGAATGGTGCATGCCCAATTTTTTTTCATTTGGTTTCTCATGAAAAAGAAATACAACTTTTTTCCCGCTAAACAAAGCAGGAATTTAAACTTTTGGCGCCGGTATTGTAAAAATAATTATGTATCAAGTGGGTTAGGAAATGAGTCGAAGAAAAACTTTATTGACTTTAATAATTTTTTCTGAATCTTCAAATAGTAGTGGCTTGATTAATGATTATTTAATGTCCATGTATCACAAATATACTCAAAAATAATGTTTATTTTTTAATATTTATAATTTCAGACTATAAATTATAAAAATAACTTAATCTACTCCAAATATTACTTTTTATTCGTAACTTTTTGAAGTTAATTTTTTTAAAGTTAATTATTATTATTTTAATTATCAATTAATATTTGGTACACTAGTAACGATAATAACAACTTTTCAATTTACATAAGTTCTTTTGATAAATATTTCCGATTATAAATAAATTTTAATAAACAACTTTTTTTTTTTTTCTTTTTTAAATTAAAAACTGAACTTAAAATTCTTATGTTGAAGAATATCATGATCTTTCTATGTAAAAAATATTAAATCGTCTTATAATTATTAAAATAAATTTCATTCGTATAAATTTTTTTCAAGAATTCAAATTAGTAAAAGAATACAAAATTAAATGAGTTTTTACACATTTAGTAGAGTCATGGGAGGGGGGGGGGGGGAAATGTTCGCATACCCATTCATTTCGTACTGAAATGCATGGGTTTGCGCACACTTACCCCACATGTCTGTATGTTAATTATTTAAAATTAAAATTCTCGCTTAACTATAATAAATACAATAAAAATAAATCAATACAAATTTATATAGATTTAAATTTTGAATTAAAAGTCCTTATATATTTTTTTATAAAATTTATAGTTTAAACGTAGTGTTAATTTAAACATTAAATTTATTTACATCTCAATAATAAAAACGATAACAATAATGATAATAATAATAATAATAATAATAATAATAATAATAATAATAATAATAATAATAATAATAATAATAATAATAATAATAATTAATGTTCATAATGCAAAAAAATAATTTTTAATTTAAAAAAAAAAAAAAAAATTTACACAATTACCCTCCAACATATTCTAACCCTTAAAAAAATCAATATTATATTTGCAAACTCAATGCCCTCTAGTTATCCTCAGAAAAAAATATCTACTCCTAAAAAAGAATAAAAAAAAAAAAAAAAAAAAAATCTTACCTTTAATTTTTCAAATATTCCTCGTTTTACAAAATTTCCAACCAAGTACCAAAAATAATCAGTTAAAAATAAAAAAAAAACAACCATCCACTATGACATCACTCACATCAAGTTTAAAAAAAAACTTTTCAAAAATTTGTTTTCTTAATTATATTCGAAGACAGTATTCATTTATTAAATGATTTAATCCACAAATATAAATAATGACGACTTGAGTAAATAATGTAGGTTGTTATTATTATGGAAGTATAAGTAGCGGCACCGTAGTGTAAATTGCTGTCTAACAGCCGAGAAATAACTGAAGACTGAAAAGATTCATGCGAGGGAACTAGAATTAAACGAGGGTAGAAGGACTCACTGCGCCCTCTTGTGTCAGTAGACTCAACTAAATTCAATGCAAAGTTTTTTCATTGGACTAAATTACTTACCAATACACTAGTAGTACACACACGTATATATATTTTTTATATGTATGTCAGAAGTTTGATTGTGCGACATGGAGTATAAAAATAAAATTAAAAAAAAAGTACAGGTTTTTTTTTTTTTTTTTTTTTTTTTCTTTTAAATCAACAATTTCATCGTAAATGCGATTACTGCAACTTAACTTGCAACGCATTTTATAGTAAGTCGAGATCTAAGATCCAAGAATCGAGTTTTATTAAGTCGAGAGCATAAAAGAACCTCAGACAACAAGCATGTGGTTAGCCCACGATACAATCACGTGCTTCGTACATGATAGAATTTTTTTTTTTTTTTTTTTTTTTTTTTGTAAATAAACTGAATAAATAAGTAATATAATTACAAAAAGTATTTGTTTATTTTTAGGATAATTTATTGTTTTTTTGTTTTTTAAAATAATTTTCAAAAGATTATTTTTTAATACTACGGTTATTAGTATGGGTGTTTTATTAAATGATGCAATTTAGCTAAAATATTAAATCAATGACTACTAAGATATATATTTTTAGTATGTGGGTATTTGTTTAATTTATTCATGATTAAATTATTGAGTGATTATATTATTTTTTAATTTTATATATAAATGTCTAAGAACGATCGTTGAAAATTGAATTTTTTCAGGCGCTCTATAAAAAGCTTCTTTTTAGTGAAAAACTAAATGGGGAATTTGGTTTTTTCTTTTTAAGTAAAAAAAAACCTGTGCCGCAGGACGATTGAAGTTCATTTTTCGATACAATCGCGGTTTTTTTTAAATGTCTCATGAAATATGCAGATTGAAGGAAAAAATCATAGGAACAATTTTGTAGGAAATTAAATTTCTTACAAAAAAGGTCATGTTCATTTTTTTTATAAAATGTGTATTTATGAAGATATTTTAAAAAAACTTTTTTAGATCTTATCAATTGAGCATTTGAAGAATTACGAATGTTGAAATTAACGTTTTTTCTTAAATATAGACAACTTCGTAACTCGTAACATATCAGTCATTAATGTTTGTTATAGTTTCTACATATTAGGAAAAATGATATTCTCAGCATTTGTAATCCTTAAGGAGGTTCGACCGAATCTAATGTAAAAAGGATTTTCCAGCTTTAAGATTTGAAACTTAGTATACATGTATAGAAGTACTTTACCTGTGTATTCTGCAAATTTGAATATGAGCCACCTTCTAGTTTTTTAGAAAAAAAAAATTTTAAAATGACGTTTTTAAAGTTCTTATACACAGGCTTTATGGCGGACAAGCTCCCGATATGACTTATCCGATTTTTTTCATTATTAACCTCCCAAGTTTAAGAAATAAAAACACCATGTCATAAACTTGAATATTTTTAGAATATGATAAGATTTTAACAATATAGTGTTACCGTTGTAATTATTTAAATAATCAAAGTTAAACTTTATTATTTAATCTCGTTCATCGACAGAGATACATATTATTGAGAGTTTGGCAACGTCGCGGAAGCAGCTGAGAGAAAAAACAAAGATAGAAATACATTAATAAGAGAGACGAGATTATAAATAAATTTTTCCCGCTTTAATTTGAATATCGATGTGTAAAAAGTTAGAATGCGCTGTTGCCAAATCTTTTTATTAAATCAAATGAGTCAAAAATAACCAACTCATTTAATTACTTTCTTTAATTAAATAAGTAATAAATAATAATTTATGAATTCGTTGTTATTATAAATTAAAATATTGAATTTTTATAACTATTAGGAGACTTTAGCAAACAAAAAAATTCAAACACTAATTTGACTCACTAATGTCGGTCGAACCTCCTTAAAACGCTCAATTCATAAGATCTAAAAAAAGGTTTTTTAAAATATCTTCATAAATACTTACTTTATAAAAAAAATGAAGATGACCTTTTTTGTGAAAAATTTAATTTCCTACAAAATTGTTTCTATGACTTTTTCCTTCAATCCGCATATTTCATGAGATATTTAGAAAAAAACACGATTGTATCGAAAAATAAACTTTGATAGTTAAGTATAGGTTTTTATGCATACAGCTATAAGAACCTATCAAATTTTTTAATTAGAAATATAAATAAAATTATGGAATTAGATTGTCATGTTGAAATACTAGTGTAATTTAATAATTATTGCCGTAATAAGAATAAAATCTCAATATTATACATATGTTTTATAATTTATATTATTTGAGTATATAGAAGAGTATATACACATTGCCCAAACTTGTTATAAAACTACGCAGTACACATTTTAAGACCCCCTAAATATTCTCTGAATCTTTCCCCCACTAATCGCTCTGTATATATTTTTCGACCAGACCGGATTGTCTCATATCATCATACGCAAAAAATAAGTATCAAGTTTTGCCTTTAGTAAGGTAGCGTTAACTATTTTCTTTTTTTTTTTTCATTTAGACGTTGCCCCTGGTTACATAATGCAGTTCAGTTTAATAGGACTCAATGGGAAATTTCCAATTAAATATCATTTTTCGATTAAAACCGACTCATTCTGATTTAACTCAATCGCAATCCAATAGAACTTCAATCAAATTTCTTAACTAGGACATGGATACGAATATGCATACGAGTTTGTCTTTCACAAAATAAAATTAATAATAGCCTTACAGTGAATTCAGGCGTAAAACGTTGTCACGAACGATAGTAAGGAAACCCTAATCCTACATGGAATAAAGAATAAAAATAGAATTACAGTTTTAAAAATCAGCAAAGTCCCTCTACTTTGAAACTGTAAAAGTTACAAGACCTAACGTAAAAAGTACAAGACGTAGCAATTATTACAGTTTCGTTA
The DNA here is from genome assembly GCF_026212275.2 of Microplitis demolitor. Lineage (NCBI taxonomy): Eukaryota > Metazoa > Arthropoda > Insecta > Hymenoptera > Braconidae > Microplitis > Microplitis demolitor. Next base: position 3,168,417 of record NC_068546.1, read on the forward strand.
TTTTGCAGTAGGGAATGATCACCATATTATATGTGATAATCATTATCTCGCTATGTTAACTATTCATTTCTCATATATTCATTACTATATATAGTAATATTTATTATTGCCGAAGTATTACCACTTTTTTTTCAGCGTGTAGTATTCTCAGTTATTAGTTTCAAACTGTGATACTTGAAGTTTTTCACACGAAGCCCATATTTTTCCACTAAAAACTGTAACTTTTCGTTTATTCTTTTTTCTGTGTAAGAACTTTTTTCTCTAATAGTACTCCGATTTAATTATATAACGAGGTTGAGCTCCCCGATTGAGAGCAACGGAAAATTGATTCCTATTTACTTCAATCGGAAAATAATTCATATTTATTGTTTTAAATTAGAGTCTCTAACTAGGGTTGCAATAGAATTTCTTAAAACTATTGAATAAAATTTCACTACCCGAATCAAAAAAATAACTTTGATTCGACTTTTTTGACCTAAATTTAAGTCAACTGGGCCGAAAAGTCAAAATCGACTTTTTCGACTTAAATGGACACTTAGTAGGTCAGGTTAGCCAAAAGCAAGTAAAAAATAAATGAAATATTATATTTGACTCTGACTGGCTTTTGGCTAACTTGACCTAAGGTACGGCGGGTATTAAGACCTAGCTAAGGGAGATTTTGAATAGAATCGAAAATATTGCATTTAATTGTCGAAATGTATCATTAATCTTTATTTCAATACATTAGCCATAAAATGTAATGGAGTAATGGTAATTTTTACCATAAACAAACAAAAAATTATACTTTTACAAAAACCATACGAATAGGCCTTATTTTACTACGGTAGGGTAATAAGGCCTACGGGTTAAACCAACTGCAATAGTTTTACTATACTTAATGAAATTGATATTAGAGATGAATCATCACTTAAATTTAGCAACAATACTTTTTAAGAGTCAAAAGACTATATTGTTTTGCTCAACAGTACTTAAAACTATCAGTATCCTGTTTAAGAGTCAGAAGAGTAGATTGTTTTTTATAATTTCTTCTGCGCTACGACAGCATATGACGAATGATGAAATATAGAAGACAGGAAACGTGGTATCGGGACTCTATAAATTTGTCATAACATCTCTATGTAAGACCCTTCTTCTAAAGTAGCCTTTAGCGGAAGCGGTTATTTTAAATATCATTTTTGTCGCTTAGGCCTTATTATCCGACAGCCCGTATGAAAATAACATATATGGTCAAAATATATATAAAAATATATGATAAATATCAGAAAATATATGTGGCTAATTTAACTATATTTTCTGATATATTTTTCTTTTATATTAAAAAATATAATATTCATCACATACGAGTCCTTATATGTTTAGCATATATAAAATATGTATGTCAATCATATACAAAAAATATATTTTTATCATATATGAAAATATATATTCTTGTCATATACGAAAACTATATTTTTTTCATACATAAAAATAAATATTTCTATCATATACGAAAAATATACTTTGATCATATAGAAAAACATATATTTATATTTTGTATGGAAAAAAAAAGTTTCTTATTCGTATGACCAACTCCAATTAAATTAGATCTAAATTTTAATGTACTCTTTAAATTGCAGATAAAATTTTCAAAATTAGTTAATTTGATGGGAATATATGTATATACATACACCGAATAAGATATATGCTTAAATATAACAAAGAAAATATATGGTGCCATATATAATATAAATTAAATGCTACCATATATTTCATTTCATATAAAAATTTTATATTTTTTGAATATAAAAGGAAATATATCAATACAATATATTATAAGGTAAATGTAAATGTATATATAGCTTCATATAAAAAACATATAAGTTACATATATGGAATAAATATATATACTACTATATATAATTTTATATTAATTCGACCAAAATCGCTATATAATTTTTTATAACATACAATATACTATATCATATATTTTTTTGTTGCAAACATATATGATTTTATATATTTTAACCATATATTGGTTTTTCATACGGGAGGCCTTATTACCCACGGGTACTTTAATACCTCTATAAAGAGTAATAAATCCATGTGGTGCAAGTTCGCGCAAACCCATTTATTTCGGACTGAAATAAATGTGTTCGCGCACACTTGCTCAATGCGCACACTTTCCCCACATGACTCTATCTCTAAAAGACATTTGTGAAAATCACTATTTTGTAACAGACTCAAAATGGACGAGATTTAGCGCCCATGGTCTGCAGCTAAAAATATTAGATATGACACAGCGATCACTAAAAAAACCTAATAGTTTGAGTTGTGACGGCATCCGTACAAAAACATTTTTTTTTAGTCGCATGTACTACAGCTAGCATGTAATAAATATTAAATTAACTCATTTCATGATCTTGTGACAAAATTTATCATCATAGACCTCGTCTTCGGTTATCAATTGTCACAATTTAAGTCTTATCCACAATTATACTAGACATGTAAACTTCTATTATTTTTTTTTTTTTTGCCTTGGCCGGGATTCGAACCCTGATCTCTAAGAGCGAGTTCTATCTATTGGGCAATTTGTCTCATTTGGCTGCAGCTAAAATATAATTTTTTTTCCAAACTGATTAAATTTTTAAATTTGCGTCATTAAAACGTTATATTGAACTTTTTGACTTAAAAGTAATGCACCAGAAAATTTAATGAGCCTAACAGTTAATGGGTCCGATGTTCATTTAATATTTAACGCAATATAGAAATTATTGTTAATCAATTTCCAGGCTTGTGAAGTACGTAAGCAATAGTAGATGGCGTAACGAGTGGACTACGGTAGCCATTAATCTCCAAGTTCAATGGCTTTCAACATGTCATAGGAGTGCACACGCCACAGACGAGTGCTAAAGATATTGCGTTTGACAGATAATACCTTAGTAGACGCTCTGCGCACTATAGTTTATTTTATTGGTAAAAATGAGATAGATTTGAATTTGACTGGGGTAATTTAGGCAGATCTTTATATAGTACAGATGTAAATACGCCGGTTCAACTCTTTTATGAGTCCATAGTCAGTCATAATTTAAAATTGAAACATAAAACAGCTAAATGCATTCTCTGCATTTTAATAAATATTTAATGTACTTGCACTTTTTTTTATCTTTGTGATTGTGGTGTATTTATTTATTGGCTAAGTGGTTTATTTATTTATAATTATTTAAATATATATAATCGAAGACCGTTATACGTAACTGCCAGAAATCGTAAGAGAAGAAATTATTGGGAAAATTTGAGATGTAGCCTCCCCTTCGCTATAATTCTCACTGCAAGTTACATGTAAGCATTGCGTGTTAATGTAAATTATCGCAAGTCGTTCGTTATAAACAACGATTAAAATTTTTAGTGAGGGAATTTAAGTATAGCGGAAAATTTAAATAGAAGCTTTAATTTTTTGACCAACCAATCAACAAGTCAAGCTTATTTGAACTTAATTATGACTTTTATCTTGAACTCAGGATAAATATACGAATTATGTCAAAACCAAGTCAATATCCTAGTTAATTTTAACCTCTGGATAAAATAAAACTGATTAATCTGGTAAAAACTGCTTTTAATTTCGGCTTGCTTAATCAAGTCATAAACAAGTTTTATTTTTAACCCGGGTGTTGAGCATTCTCATATATTAATTAAAATTAATTTAATTTTTATGTAATTGATATGATTATCTATATCTATATTATTGAGAGAATAAGGAAAATTTTATCAAAGTAACATCTATGTATGATGAAATTACTCAATGTGATAGAACTCTTGATATCATCAGAAAAAGGTCATGATTTAAATTCGTGATTTTTTATGATTTCAAATATTTTTATGCAATAATTAGTTCGATAATTTAATAAATTTATAACTATATTTATTTTTTCTCCCCTCCGGGCGAAAAGCGTCAACTTTTTTCCCGCTGTGTGAAACGAAGTTGACGCTTTCCGCTTCCGTCAAGGAGAAAAATAGTATTGACACCTTGGGCAGTAAATAAGAAAGCCTCAGATCACATGTTTGTTGACCTCGGCTTCGCCTCGGCCAACAATTACATGAGATCTGAGACATTTCTTACTTTCCTGCCCGAGGTGTAAAATATACTATTATTATATAAAATCCCGAATAAAAATTTAAGTTCTACTAAAATCCTATTGAGTGCTGACTACAATTTCATTAAATACTTCAAGACCTCAAGTATTGTTAGGATCTAATAAACTTACTTTTTTAGAAATTAGGATCTAGACAGAACCTGCAAGTCCTAACATGTTCTATTTAGATACTTTTATGTACTCTTACAATTGTACTAGAACCTTTCAAACTCCGTTTAGGTGCTACTGATATCATAATAAAAATCTTTAATAATAGTTTTAATTTTTCATTTTTTCTTCTAAGATCTTCCGAGAACCTCGAGGTCCTGATATGCTCTATTTAGATTCTCTTGAGTACTCTAACAACTTTGCCAGAACCTTTTTAACTCTTATTAGGCCCTACTGACATTTAATTAAAAAACCTTACAAATAATCTCGGATAGTAAGTCCGTGAATTGGCAGAGTGGTACAAACTTCAACTGATACGCAGAAGGATCCAGGTTCGAGCCCCATCAACGCCCAATAATTTTTCATCGATAAAATAATCAATTATTAATTAACAATCATTATAAACAAGTCAATTACAAGGAATGATAATAAACAGTAATGTATGATCATTATCATTTTAGTTTAAATGATTTTTTAAAAATCTTTATACATCATGTATGATAATATTTAATTCTACATGAGGTTTTTCTTCCCAGTGATTATAAAATAAAGTCTAACTAGGTACTACTAGGTCCTATAAAAATTTAAAATAGAGGTTAGACAAGCTCTATTAAGTCCTTTGAGCATTTTTAATGAGTTTGAATAAGTTCTTACGACTGCTGAAAGTGGAAATAAGCAAAATTTATCAGCTGCTAAATAGAACATCTTTTTTATGTTATTTGAATTCTGGATACTTCTTACTTCTACAGTGCGTAGATCTTAGCGTCCTACCTCACCAGGACCTAAATTTTGACAGGATGACGAATTAAAAAAATTCTTGAAATAAAATCTGATGTAGTTTTACAATTTTTTTTTTTTATTACAATTTACAGTATCGTTACTCTTGACAGTTATTATCATTATTACTGACTCAGAGAGGGAATACCCTCAACCAAAGCACGTGTCCCAAATATATACTTTCATATATATCTATGAATACCAGAATAGTGAGTCGGAATTTTTAGTCAACTTAGACTTGGACTTTGGACTTGTTGATTACATTACGTTACAATTGATTACTTTAAAATCATTATCTATTCTTTTTTGTTAGACTTTCCTTTTTACAGACTATTGAGTTCATGAGTCAATTTAATAAGTTTATAAATTGTCATTTCATTGAAACTGACTTTTTATTTTTTTTTTTTTTTTTTTTTTTTTTTTTTTTTTTTTTTTTTTATAAAAACTTGAACCAAATTTTGATATTTGTCAGAAAATATTCATTAATTTTATTATTAAATTTATGTTAAGTAGTTCGTATAATTGTATATAATTATCATGAATGATTTTCCATTTTACTTACGTGCCAGACAGTATGTGAACTTTGTAATAATTGACAACAATAAAAAAAAATACAATAAATTAAAACAAGAAAAAAAAATATCGTCTGTTGTTGATAAAATTAATGATGCAAATTAATTATAATAGTATTCATAACAAATAAATAAAAATTATCAATGATAAATAATTATCTTTCGAGGATAAAATTTTTTTGGTCTAAAAAAATAATTAATTTCATTTTTTTCAAATATAGAAAAACATATTTCCGTTTGTTAAATGACTGTAACTTTTTAAATATTTAATTTATTAATTTAATTATAGGAAATTTTTTTGTAGTTCATTCATTTTTACATAAAAAAATTCTGTAAATATATTTCCCGTTAAAAATGAATTATATATGACCATGTATGAATGCACCATATATGGTTATATATGAAAATTGACCAGATATGACTGAGAATGACAATATAAATAATAATAATAATTAATAAAAATTTTAAACAGAGAAAAATCTTACTATAAAAATAGGAATATTTACTCAATGTCAAAATTTCAACATTACAATCAAAGTTCAGTAATTATAACTCAGATTTTCAGACTAAACAGTAAATATTATTCTCTTTTATAAATAAATAAAACTATCCACAATTGGCAAAAATAAAATAACAATAACAATAATAAGAAAAAAATCATAACATAAAATAATTTCATTAAAAAAAAATCGATTTCATCCTGAAAAGAATCAACAATCTTATTATAGACGTACGTCAATATATTTAGTAATAAGTGGAATTTTTATGTCTACGTATAAATATATTACATCATAATTCATTGATCTTATTGTCATTCTTAGAGATAAAATAAAAATACGATTTTTTAAATCGATTTTTTTTCTTATATATATATATATATATATATATATATATATATATATATATATATATGTACAAATAAAATCACTAATTTATTGATAAAGTTGCAATAAAAAAAAAAATTTAATTGTATTTAAGGAGGTTCGACCGACATTAGTGAGTCAAAGTAGTGTTTGAATTTTTTTGTTTGCTAAAGTCTCCTAATAGTTATGGAAATTCAATATTTTAATTTATAATAACAACGAATTCATAAATTAATAATTATTACTTATTTAATTAAAGAAAGTAATGAAATGAGTTGATTATTTTTGACTCATTTGATTTAATAAAAAGATTTGGCAACAGGGGTTCAAACTTCTTACACATCGATATTCAAATTAAAGCGGGAAACATTTATTTATAATCTCGTCTCTCTTATTAATGTATTTCTATCTTTGTTTTTTCTCTCAGCTGCTTCCGCGACGTTGCCAAACCCTCAATAATATGTATCTCTGTCGATGAACGAGATTAAATAATAAAGTTTAACTTTAATTATTTAAATAATTACAACGGTAACACTGTATTGTTAAAATCTTATCATATTCTAAAAATATTCAAGTTTATGACATGGTTTTTTTATTTCTTAAGCTTGGGAGGTTAATAATGAAAAAAATCGAATAAGTCATGACGGAAGCTTGTCCACCATAAAGCCTGTGTATAAGAACTTTAAAAACGTCCTTTTTAAATTTTTTTTTTTCAAAAAAACTAGACGGTGGCTCATATTCAAATTTGCAGAATACACAGGTAAAGTACTTCTATACATGTATACTAAGTTTCAAATCTTAAAGCTGGAAAATCCTTTTTACATTAGATTCGGTCGAACCTCCTTAAGAATTACAAATGCTGAGAATATCATTTTTCCAAATATGTAGAAACTATAACAAGCATTAATGATTGATATGTTACGAGTTACGAAGTTGTCTATATTTAAGAAAAAACGTTATTTTTAATTAAGTCATGACGGGAGCTTGTCCGCCATAAGAGACTGTGTAAGAACTTTAAAAACGTCATTTTTAAATATTTTTTTCTAAAAAACTATACCGTGGGTCATATTCAAATTTACAGAATACATAGGTTATGTACTTCTTTACACACGGAAAAAAAAATATTGTGCTCACCACTCAACGGTATCGTGATATTCACTCTCCTCGGTTGGTTATACATTGTATACGGAAAGTGTTGGTCTATTGGATCGTGATTATCGCGATCCACGCGGATCCCGAAAACGTAAAATCATTTGAGGAAATCATAAAAACATTTGAGGTTAAAATAGATGAATTTTTAACTTTGACTTCATTACAATTTTATTTTTAGTTGGAATTAATAATTACATGTTAATAATTCTAATAAGTGATTGATGTTAATTTTTTATTAAATAATTTGTTTATGAGTGAGAAGTAGATCGAGATAATCACGACCGTTTTAGTATGATATGGATACGATAACTGACGATCACTATACATTTAAGTATATTCACAATCCGTAGGATCATGTTCATAAGTATGTAGTGTTTCATTCATATTGATATATATATATATATCGTGAAAATCAAGTAATAATTTAGTACTAATCACGATACAACTGTCGCTCTCCGTTGGTGAGCGATAAGCGCAATATTTTTTTTCCTAAGTTTCAAATCTTAAAGTTGGAAAATCCTTTTTACCTTAGATTCGGTCGAACTTCCTTGATAAAATTGTTAAAAAATAATTAAATTCATGCGTCATATTATTGGAGGTCAATATTTCTAGTATTGTGTGCGCGTGTAATACAATCGTGTGTAGTATTGAATGTCATTATTGTTCAAATATATTCTTCCTCTCTCTACTTGTATATAATATCCGCATGTACGGCACTACTGAGTAATAAAAGTTAATGTAATGTAATAGATAAATTTGTATCGTTACTTCAATGACCCCTTGATCTGACATTCTAGTATTTTCTGTCGTCAATTTACCTTTATTGATCCGCTCTTTTATTCTTAACATTAAAAATTGCATTGGAAAAAAAAAAATTAACGAATTATCCAAATAATTTTTCATTCAAATTCCAAATAAATTAATCATTCGAATTTTTCTTCAGCAATTATATAAATATATATATTTTTTTTTCAGCTAAGAATTCTACTATTTATGACATTAATTTGTAAGAGAATGAAGTCGACATAATAGATAAAATAAGCTGATGTACGTTATTTAACGAGCATTAAATTACGAGTAATTAGAATCGATGGTTTTATATTTTATATTCTTTTGAAATAATTATTACGTTGAATATAAAATTTATATTACTATTTTTATATCTTAATAGGTTTTTTTTTATCAGAATTATAAATATCACATTAGAGTGGACACTTGTATGAAGAAAATAAGCTGATTTTTATTTAATTATCAATGAGAAACGAGTGATTAAATTTTTATTTTAAAATAAAAAGTAATTCTGAATTTTTTGTATATTATGGGAAAAAAACTTTTTTGCAAGAGGTTGTGATTCTTACGGTTAGAAAGTTATTTTATTGCAAATGTGCAATTAAGTCGTTGCTTTAACACATAAAAGTGATGAAAAAAAATTTGTTCTTCAAGTACCGACCCTTAGTCGAGATTTTCTATGGGATTTCTATAAGATTTCTTAGACAGCGTTCCTGATAGATGTAATCATTACCATAACATTCATAAATTCCTAACATTATGGGAATAGCTGCCATAATAGCATAGCAACCAATCCCATAATTTTATGGTAACCTTTGCTATAAAATTTACCATATAATATGGAAGGTTGCGTAATAACATAGCCGCGGATATCTAAACGTGCCACCATGGTTCTTTGCATACGAAAGTAGTTACCACGCGGAAAAAAATAAACTTTAAAAATTAGTTTGAAATTATAACCTGGAACCCGGGTGTCGATATGGGGAATTTTGACATTCCAAATAGTAAATTTTATAATACGTGACGGTAATTTTCTAAGGAACAGTTACAATTTTTAAAGTTCAAAGAGTAATTTTTCATGCATAAATAACAAATTTTCATACTTACCCTGTAATTATTCACGTTTCAATCATGAATGAAAAATTAATATTTAGAATGATACGCGGAGAAAAAATTAGAGGAACTGTTCCTAGTACATTTATGAAATATCATCCCATACCGTTATGGTAATGATTACTAAGGATTATGGGATATAGACCCATACTTTTTGGGAACGTTTCCATAAATATGGTAACAATTCCTATCATTATGGTAACAGTTCCCATATCGCATGTGAAAGAATCATGGTAATGATTACCATACTCATAGGAATAGTTCCCCTAAGCAAATAGGAACCAATCCTATAACCACATTGTAACAGTTCCTAAGCGTATATGGTAATGGTTACCATAATATTATGGTAATCATTCCCATAATGTATGGGAATTATTACCATAATATTATGGGAATGGTTACCATAATATTATAGGAATAGTTACCATAATATTATGGGAATGGTTATCATAATATTATGGGAATGGTTACCATAATATTATGGGAATGGTTATTATAATATTATGGGAATTATTACCCTAATATTATGGGAATGGTTACCATTTTATTGTAATATAGTTTCACAAAAAGATTAAATATTCAAAAAAAATGCTTATTACAAAAAAAAATTATTATAATTTCTAAATATTATGGTAACCATACCCATAATATTATGGTAACCATTGCTATAATATTATGGTAACCATTCCTATAATATTATGGTAACCATTCCCATAATATTATGGTAATAATTCCCATAATATTATGGTAACCATTCCCATAATATTATGGTAACCATTCCCATAATATTATGGTAACCATTCCCATAATATTATGGTAACCATTCCCATAATATTATGGTAACCATTCCCATAACATTATGGTAACCATTCCCATAATATTATAGTAACCATTACCATACGTACATAGTAACGATTACCATAATTCCATAGGGACTATTCCGATACCGTATGGGAATTATATCCATAATTATAGGAATGGTTACCATAATATATATGGGTGCCGTTCCTATAATCAACATTTGAAAAAAACCAGTTACCATGCAGTATGGGAACCATTCCCATAATATATTGTAACTGTTACTATAATTTTCTCTCCGTGTATAGTATTTACTCATCACTTTATCATTATATTACTTATCGTTCTCAATTAATATATATATATATATATATATATATATATATATATATATTAATTAAGATGATGATAAGGAACTGAATGAGTTGTAGGTAGAAGAAGCCAGAGGAAAATAGTTGATTTTTCTCAGAATGTATGTTCAAAAAAAGTCTGCGTTACTAGGATGCACTATCAAAAGAAAAGAAGGAGGATGAAGTTAAATTTTTTTTTAGTAATGTCTATATGTTAATTGAGGCTAATTTATTTATTAAATAAATATTATTTTATATCAATGTGTAAAAAAATATCAAACTTTTATTAATTTTTTGTTTTTATTATTTATCATTATAATAATAAAAAAAAAAAATTTTTAATCTGTTTTTGATCGAATATAGATCAAAATCAGACTAAAAATAATTGACAGAAAAAGTCTGATTTTGATCTAGATAAGAATAAAAACAGACTAAAAATTATTGAAAATAAGTCTGAAAATAGTCTCAATCAGGAATAGCAAGGGCAAAACTAGATTAAAATTCACATATTAATTAAATATAAATAAAAATTAAAATTTAATAAAAATAACTTAAAATTTTTAATTGATTAAAAACAGATCAAATTTTTCGACCCGGGTAGCTCATTTTTTCCGTGCATAATTCTATAGGAACTATTTCAATATCATATAAGAATAAAACTCATATACATAGCAATGATTACCATAATTTTTATGGTGCCATTCCTATAATCGATTTTTAAAAAAAATCCCCATACGGTATGAAAACAGTTTCCATGAAATATTGCAATTTTTACTATAAATTTCTCTTAGTGTACAATAGCTTACCCCAGTGATTCCGAATCACGGTAAATTATCGTATTTTACGGGGAAATGCCGTATTTTACAGCAAAATACCGTAATTTACTATAAATTGCGGTAATTTGCAGTTAATTACGGCAATTCTTTCAAATCCCGTAAATTACGGTACTTTACGCTTATTTGCGGTAAACTACAGTAATTTACCGTAATTCAGAACCACTAGGGTTTCTCGAAATTCTAAAACCATTAAATTTATTTAAAATTTAAATTTGGCTTTTTTTTTTAGATGACAATTTTTCCGCATAAAAAAATAAATAATTTACTGATCTAAGAAATTTTTTTTTAGCATAGTTAGAATTTTTATAGAAATTCATCACTTATAAATATTGTTTACTAACTAAACTTTTTCCTTCCTTAATTATTAAATATCAATTACATATATATTGTATTAAATTCCACATTCTGGCAAACAAAATAAATATTAACCAGAAAATTAAAATTAAAGCAATTACATGTCTTCAAACCGTAAATTTTACTATATCTACAACCCATCACATTCTTTGTATCTTTTTCATTAATTTATACAATATAAACAAACATGTCAACGATATTTTTGTTCTTAATAATCCCTCAGTATTTAATAATAATAACAATAACATTTAATTACTTTATTATGAAACAAAATATTAACAAGTGATCGAGGCTTTAATGTAAAAAAAAAAACATTTACATTTGAATTCTTCAATAACTCTGGTCAATCATGTAAGTATCAACGTACACATGAACAGTACAAAAAAGTAAGCATTATATACATATATATATAATATCACGTGCATGTCATGATCGAAAAAGCTGACATATCTAAACTCTAGACGTAAAAGCAGACGCGAAAAATTTTTTTAAATAATTTTCATTCTCTATCTTATCTTTTAAAAAAAACTGTCATATAATTAATTGTGATTGTAATTAATTATCAATAAATAATAAAAAAAACTCTTTTTTTTTTTACAAATAAATAAAACTTTTTATGTATAAGATTTTAATTGTTTAATTTGTTATTTTGAACTTCCTGATTACGATTTTAATAGATTAAATGAAAATAATTTTTTTTTATCAATGCAAGGTCGATTAATTTACGGGTCAGACAACATTCGACTTTGAAATAAACATCAACCTTGATTATTACGCATTCATTTTTTGTATTTTTTTTTTTTAATGAAAGTAAATAACTTTGTCATTCGGTTATGTGTTTTAAGGCACGTAGACATATTTTGATTTAATTTATAAATATTATATATATTAAAAAAAAATATTTTTTGAATTTTAATAATTTTTTTTAAATATCCCGCCTTTTTGTCTTAGATGCCGCTCTTTTTCTCAATTCTGCTGTTACGCTAGTGCTGCTGTCGGTAGTTGATGAAGAGAAAAAAATAAAAAATAATAGCAATAGTAAACTTAAAAATGGCAGCTAAATTTTTCATGAATTACACGTTTTCAAGTTTTTATTAATTACAATTAAACCAAAAAGAGTTAAGTAGTGATTAACGATAGGGTTCTTTTAGTTACTAATCTAACGCTAATAAAAAAGAATCAGGTCCATGAGCTGTTTTATTGCAATTTCTCGTATCGACTATCTGTTGGTCGCAGACCAATAATCGTAAAAGCTTGAAATGAACCACCTTAGACTTACCTAGGCTTGAATTGAACCTACTTACTTACAAAGGCATGGATTAGACCTACAAAGACATATATCATGGAACGAACGAGCTCATAATTTTTTGAACCGACTCTCTGTTGGTCCTAGGCTTCTTCTAGGTCCTATTCTACTCCTAGGTGTCATTAATCTACTGATAAAATCGTTGGACCACTTGCAGCAATTTTTTACTAGCCTTAGAATTTGTTAAATTGACCATCTGTTAGTCCCAGGCTGCTTGTAGACCCAATCCACCCTTGGGTGTCATCAGCCCGGAGAGATGACTGGATCACTTGCATCAATTCCCCAGTACGCGAATTTCCCAATTTTACTTTTGTGTAGTATTCCTTGCAAGTCCTCCCTTCTGTTCAGTCTAGTTACGTTCGTTTCACGATTTATGTCTATCTAGGTCCAATTCATGCCCCCATAAGTCTAGTAGGTTCAATTTAAGCCCTTGTAAGTCTAAGTAGGGCCATTTCAAGTTTTTACAATTACGATGTCCTAAAAAGTCTAATGTAGGTTTTCAATGCTTTTTTAGGTTAGAAGTATGCTTTAGATTCTGACTCGGGATTCCTCAATAAATTCTCTATATCGACGTTCTAATTAGCAAAGTGTCTAATTTAATATTTTTTAGTAGGTGATTTTGTGCAATTTTCAGATAGTAATAGTCAGAAAAAATATTATTTGAGTAACATAGACGAAAATATTATACATATACTAGATAAGGAATTAATTTTTAGATGAAAACAAAATTTTTTAATTACTTTTTTATCGAATAAATGGAGGATTTTCTGAAATGGAGTTTGACAATTTGCTAATTAGAACGTCGATATGATGATTCAAGTTCCAACATACTTCAAAAAGTATAGAGATGATTGAAAGTGAGTACTTTGTGCTTGAGGTCTGCAATTAAACCTAACCTATTCGCTATAAGTGTGCCTGCAGCGCCAGAAAAAATATGAACTACAGGAGGCTGTCAGAGTATATTTTTGTACATATGTCAATAGTAAGAAACATAAAAATAAATAAATATTATAAATAATAGTAAAAAAAAAAAAAAGTAAATATAACGATAAAAAATAAAAAAGAATACAGTAAACATTTAGGTTAAGTTGTTTGAAATTCATATCAAAGTCAAAAAATGATACTAAGAAAAATAAATAATTAAATAATAACAAAACAAATACTTTCACGTGTGCTTGCTTACAATTTTAGTAATAATAGCCTCTCGTAACTCCGAAAGTAACCACTGCGAACGCTTCAGTCGATTTAATTTCCCCTACCATGGCTTCATTCAGAGCGAATATATGTTTCTTTAAATCTCTGCAGTGAAATGCTCTCAAAATAGAAAAGATAAATTAGGCCGATCTTTTTTTTTAAATTAACACACATAATAATTATGAATGCATTCTAATTATAATGATATATAATTATATCACACGCAAGGTCATGGTCATAGTCAGTCTTACCTTATTTTTTCTCAAGTGAATGAACGAATGAATGAATTACTAAGTAGTGAAAGAAAAAGTACACAATAAACAATAAATAAAATGTTTTCTTTTCAGTTGCTATAAATATGTTTTTTAATTTTTACTTTTTCAAAGCGAAATCACAGCTACATAGGTGTAGTTTTTCATAATAATAATTATTATAATCATAATATATAATAATAATAATCATAATAATAATAATAATAATAATAATAATAATGATAATAGATAATAATAATAATAGATAATAATAATAACCAATAATAAAAATAATCATAATTATTAATAAACAATAAATGATTAATTATTTCTAAATTACTTATAAATATAAATTATCTTTTAATTTATTTTACTTTTATAAACTCAAAATAATAAAGCCTCGAGTTTATAAAATTTTACTTTTTTTTTTTTTCATAAAAAAAAAAAAATAATTACAAGATCTTAAAATCGTAAATTATTATTTTATAAGAACACTGTAGTCTACATAAATATACAAGTGTGTTCATAATCTAAATTAATTAAATTAAATTAATTAATTGATAATAATAATATTTATTTTAATTATATTTTTTGAGAATTTATATTTTCTTTTACAAAATGATTTTATTTTTCTCCTCCTCATCGTTATATTCGTAGTATTTTATATTTTTATTTATTTATTTTTTTTTTTTTTTACTAACATTAATTATTTAAATCGTATTAACTTCTTTTTATGGCACTCATATGGCTGCTATGACCTAGCCAGGGAATACCATTTTTGTGGCTGTACAACATAAAGAAAAAAAAACTGTGTACATACATATATATATACACATATATTTATATATATATGAAAACCAGGCAATGTAATAGCTCGCGTTTCTTCGAAACTAAGACAACCATATTGGGTTTATAAATAATTTTTTAAACTTTATTTCAACTTTACTTATTTAAGATTTTTTTTATTCATTTTTATTGTCCGCAATATATGTTTAGTTATGTTGCCAGCCGATGCTAACGCCCTCTTAATTTATATACTTGGCTAGGATATGACTATTGTTCTGTTTTTATATAAATTTATTTTTTATTTTTTACTATGGAATGACTACTAATTATTATTAAACAATTTGATTATGTTTATTATTATTCAACTATTATTATTAACTCTTATAAATTTTACTAAGAGACATTATTTTTTTATTTTATTATTATTAAGGTTAAAACGACTTTGTTTAAAATGTAACCTCTAATGTATTTTTTAAAACAAAAAGTTAATGACGAATTTTCAAAAAAATGTTAAAAAGTAACAAATAAGACAAGATTTTATTGAATTCTACGGAAAATTTGAATTAAATTCCCGTAAGAATTTGAATTTGAATAAAATGTTTCATGTTTGTTCACATTTGGATCGTATACGTCCATATATGAGGTACATATGCTCGCATGAATTGATATCTGGTCATAGTTGAATCATATATGATCATATATAAGCAAATTTTCTTCCTATATGATCACATATGATTTATATATGATCACATATGATTCACTCATGATTCATATATGATCACATATAGTTTATGTATGATCGCTCATGAATTATATATGGTTTATATACGATCAGGCATGATTTATATATGACCACATATGGTTCACATGTACTATATATGCTCATATGTGGGTTATATATTTGAATAATTACATATCTGATCAAAAATGAATCATATATGAGCATGTGCTGTCTATATATAATCCCATATGATTCACATATGTTTATATAGAACATATACTCACATAAATTCAAATCTAATTATAAATGGATCATATTTGAATCGTACAGTAGCATATTTTGTCCATGTATGATCGCATATGGTTCAGATATAATCATATATATTGGTTTATGGGGCATATATGCTCACTTATGGATTTTATATGATTCATATATGATCACACATGATTTATATATGACCACATATGGTTCATATAAACCATATATGCTCACATGTGGGTTATATACTTGAATAAATACATATCTGATCAAAAAAGAATCATATATGAGCATGTTCTGTCTATATATATAACCCCATATGATTCATAGATGTTTATATATGGAACATATACTGACATAAATTCATATCTGATTATAAATGGATCATATTAGAATCGTACATAAGAATATATCGTTCATATATGATCAGATATGGTTCACATAAGTTTATATATGAGGCATATGTAGACTTTATGTCGATATATGAGTAACATATACTCATCCATAAATATCTGGCTATAAATAAATCACATATAAGCATATATTGTCCACATATGATCGCATATGGTTCAAATATGATTATATATATTGATATATAGGGCATATATGCTCACTTATGGATTATATGTTCATATATGACACTTATATAGTTATTTATAAATTTTTTAAAATTTTTATGTAAAAATATACATAATTACAATAAATTAAATCAAGTCATACGTGATTTTTTTTTTAGGGAAAACAATCTTAGACTGTTTGGTTATTTTTAACATAACCCCACAATTCATCTCTATACTCAATAAAAAAAATTTGAATCACAAGTAAAAAGAAATAAAGTACAGCTTTAAATTAATAAATAATTAAAATTTGAATCAAAACTAACTTAGCATAATTTATAAGAGTTAATAAAAAATACACTATATTTAATATTTTACCAAGAGCTTAAAGAAAAATTAATGTTTCCCAACAAAAAATTATTCCAATCATTTTTCTTTAAGGCACTACAGTCAATTACTTTTTTTTTTTTTTTTCAATAAATATTTCTTATTATTTTATTTATTCTGTTTTTAATGTATAAATTTTGATGCCATTTCATAGCAATTTATTAATTAGTTAAATTTAATTATTGTTCATGTTTATAACCTGATTCTAAGGCACGCTCATCTACATTGTTCCGTAAAAAGAAAACCCTAAAGGCACCGTGTAATTTATTTTCATCTATATTTACCAGAAAAAAAAGTGAGTAATTTTTGTGACCTTGAAAATTTCTACAAAACAATAGAGCGCGTTTGCACTTATCTTATCTTTATATCTTTATATTTATATATATATTTTTTTCAATAATATATGTATATGTATATTTTATATATATGTTAAAAACATCAATTCCTTACAATAATTTTTTTATTATTTATCTCTTCGAACAAAAGAATAAAGAGGAGGAGAATTTTTATTTCTTGAATATATTTTTTTTCCATCATTTCGTATATTCTTTTTTTTTTTTGAGCATCACACAATTCTCGCTACGTCTAAAAAACTTATCAGCAAAAAAATTATACAAATACATACATTATATATATATATATATATATATATATATATATATATATATATATATATATATATATATATATATATACATATTAAAAAAAAAAGAAAAAAAAAACAATTTTTCAAGTTTTCAAAATCTTCATTTCGAAATTTCTTTGTTCGTATCAATCAATACTATATATCTATATATATATATATACTCATATTTATATATCATTGTACACATATCATAAAAATTATAATTTATGCAAACCCCGTTGTCTTTTAACCCGCCAGTCTTAGTTGAATATCTTTTTTTTAAAATCAATTAGCTCAATACTGCTCGTAATACAATTTAAGACATTATCAATTTTTTTTCTTAAAATTCGCTGATATTCATCCCAATGACAATTAAATAATTCATTTGTCAGAAAAAAATTTTAATCTTAAAAAAAAGACTATTTAAACCCAAAAACTAAAAAATTCAAATTTAAATATTTGAATTTCGCGCCAAAAGTGTAAACAAACTCGGTAAGCGCAGGCATGCGCAGTATGAGCTCGTGTGGTCATCAAAACGAGTCTAGAAAATAATTTATAATAATATAATTGTTTAATTCTTCGGAAATCCGATAAACGAAAACATACATAAATATATAATTCAAAATTTTCGCGGTAAAAATATAACTAACCGTCAATATGTCGATATTTGTGGGCAGACATTTGAGCTAATCCGAGAACAGCATACTGACACTGCAAACAATGATAATGAGTTTGTTTTCCCGAGTGCTGACATTGAACTGCACCGCAGGGTAAACTTGGAGTGAACTTTTGGAAGCCCGCAGCAGCGATGCTGTCTAGCTTTGCGTGCTGACGTCTGTGTGCGACGACTTTGTTCGTGTCAGTACAAACAAAGTCACACTTAAGACAATGAAAATGTGAGGCTTTGTTTTGCATCGACCCTAGGGAAGAAGTGTAAGCACAGTTGGCTCTCCCGCAAGGAACGTTGGCTCGGTACTGCTGGAATTCGCTGCCCATTAGGGTGTCCAGACGTTCGTGTCGTGCTGTATGCTGAACAAAACGTGTTTTATCACAAAAAGAATAACCGCAGTCTTGACGCATACAATGGAAATGGGTTTGATGCTCACGGTAACCACAGTGGGGATACCGGCAGTCTTCATTGAATCTAAAGCGAACGTAACCGTCTGGTACCGGTTCATCTTTGAGCATCCGCATTGAGTGATGCAGACGTTGTTTCTTAGCTTCCATCGAGTTTGAGTCCGATGGGGAAAGAGATCGTTTTGAGAGGTTAAGATTTGCTGCTAAAGAAGCTAGAGGATTTTCATCACGCCCTGGTAGAAAGTTACCGGGAGGTAATGCCGGGGCGAACATTAAACTTGGAGCACCAGCATACATCCCACTGTGTTGTAAAAATGGTGGAAGCGCTTGATTCATAAGGGCGATTTGTTGATTCATTGCGGCCATGACCGCAGGACTCGGGAAATGGAACCCATGACTTAGATCTAGTTCAAATCCAGCTTGTACTGGTTGTGGAACGTTGCCAGGAGGCACTGATACTTGGATGTGTCCATTGTTTTCATTATTGTCTGGTTGAGGTTGATGGAGTTCCTCGCGTAATTCCACTGGCTCATGTTTGATGCTGTTCTGGTTGACGGATTCAGGTCTAGGACTCTCAAGTTTTATTTCTTTGACGGGTGACTGCTGTGCCTGTGCTTGAGACTGAGATGACTGATTGATGGACTGCATTTGACGTTGCATGTTTTGGTAAGTTATGTTCTGAACCATCTGGACATTCTGGGACATAAAGTCGTGCTTCTGTTGAGACAACTGGGTCAAGTAATCAGGCGGTAGCTGAGTTGGCAGTTGGTTTGGTAGATTCGCTGATTGAACCATCTCTGGATGTTGCTGCTGCTGGCTTAGGATTGCACCGGTTGAGTGTTTGGCGATGTGAGCCACCAGACGATCTAATTCGGAAAACGCTTGGTTGCAGGCATTGCAGTGGTAGTGGTTCTTACGCTTCAGTTTGCAGAACGGTCGGCTGCAGCTTTGATCAGGCCCGTAGAGTGTATGTGGCGAGGCGCTCGTTGATGGAACTGGTGTTTCTGCAAGCAGAACAAATTTATTAGTCACCTGGCACCTGGAGGGAAGACGTGCTAATCATTAGTGGTCGTTATTTGGTTCGTTTTAACATTCCTACACTATTTGCCGCCGAATCATCAGTAGATCCATTCAAAAAAGGTTCCCGCCAATTCGAATTCTCAGTTCCAATGGAACGTCGCTAAATTCAATGCCTTCAGCCACTGAAATTATTCACTAGAGCGAGTTCCCATTGGAATTAAGAGTCGAAACTATCAGGAAAGTTGGTTGTATGCATCTAGAAACGGTTTGAGGCTTAATGGTGTAGAAACATGGAAAGCAAACTGCAAATAACGTCCATACTAATGCTGGTGGTATCAAAAATAAAGAGAACCCAGTTTGTCAACTAGGAAAAAGTTACTTTAATAGAAATAAAAAAAGAAAAAGAAAAAAACTGGTCGGTGGCACGAACCTTGGTGCACGGAAGCTCGCATGGATAGCATGGCGCCCGGAAGTGCGGGTTCATTCGGCGGTCCGCTGACCGGATAATAGGTGCCTGCTGCCCTCACCACTAGCAACAATCAACCAAAAACAACCAACACTTCAAATAAATACCGCCCACTAAACCATTTAATATATAACTTATCTTAACAATGCTTCCCTACCCAAAAGTTCCCATAAAATTCACCCAAATGGGTCAAAAACGCATAGAATTCAATGGTCGCATCGGTTTCTATGCAATTTTGATCCACTTGAGTGGATTTTATGGAAACTTTTGGATCGGGTTATTAACTCAATTAAAAAAAAAAAAAAAAAAAAAATAAACAAAAAAAAACAGTACATAAATATATAAATAACACAAGACATGAAGGTAAAGTAGAAAATGTTGTTTTTATGTGTAGTGTTTAAAAAAAAACAAAATAAACTAAGTGCAATACGTGCAGATCATGCATGTGAATCTTGATTGGAACAAAATTAGTTGTCAGTTAATAAATTTTGCACCAATCATGATGTGTATAGAAATTTTTTATCAAATTCGTCTCGTCTACCATTCTTTGTAAAAATAAAAAAATATGTATTTTGTATTGGTAATAATAATAATAATTAAGTAATAAAATTGTAATAATAATAATAATAGTTGTAATAATAGTTATAATTTAATGTAAGTGCGCTAGCTTCGTGCCTACCTAACGTATTAACTCACCAGTTGTTTTATTAGTATCAGGACTAGAGTCATCTTTGTCCTCGATAATAGACCGTGAATCGTCTTGACAATTATCTGGTTTATCGATCAAATCCGCTGGGTTCTTAACCTGGATCCTGGGTTTCTCTGGATGCTGAACAATCTGCGGTTGAGACTGGGATTGAGACTGAATTTGAACCTGAGCTTGAGCTTGATTTAGAAGCGGAGAGCATTCTTGGATGGATCCAGACTCGATGGATTGTTCGTGAATAGCGATGCCCATGTGTTGCTTCTCATGCTGTGCCATCGTTGAGTAACGCACGAAAGAGTACCCACAATTAATTCGCGTGCAGTGATAGTGCCGGTGGACCCGGTTGCTGTGACAACTTGGCAGCCGGCAGTCAACCATTTTGTCGTAGAACGCGAAACCCGGTAGGATATCAACGTTATCATGAAAGTCTTTACTGTGCATCAGCAACTGATCAGGTCGATCAGTAGCAAAGTAACATCTGGCTTGCGAACAGTGGTGGTGTCTTGTTCCACGAATTACGCAGGTTGAATCAGGACACGAGTCAGCATTATATGTCGCGAATCCTTCTGGTTCTCCAGTGCTGTCAGATTCACTACCTTCGCGTTCGTCATCATCAGGAACGGTAGCGATTCCTTGACCAGGGCCGGGAACTGGACTAGGACCAAGACCGTGAATTGGACTAGGACTAGGACCGGTATTTGAAGTAGGTGAGGGTTTAGGTAATTTAAAGCTCGTAAATATAGCTTGCGGTGAATCCTGGGTATGACTGGAAGAATCACCGCCACCAGACCATATTTCAATTACACGGTTCTTTGGTGGTCGACCGCGTTTTCTCCTGAACATTGCGTCGATATTTGTTAAGTGCGTCAACGTAACATCTGACGACAAGATCTGCGTCGTGCTATTCAAGTTCAACTGCCTCGTGTACTCATGGATCTTGTAGTGCTGTAACCGTCTGAAGGGTTTGTCAGTCGCCAGAATTACTTCTTTACAGTTTTCCCAATTACAGTGATAATGTTTCTCTTTATCAGCATACGGACAATCTTCGCAAGTGCCTTCGTCGAAGTAGGCATCCGTTATACGTTCTTGAGTTTCGTGCTCACGGAGGTGTTCCCGAACCTCCCTGGGGTCGCGTAATGTAGCTCCGCAACCATCTAACGCACAATGGTAATGCTCACTTTTATAATTGCAAGGACAATCTGCCGAAGCTGGGGCCAGATAAGTCAATTCGGAGGCCGTGAGCTGTTGACTATTAACCATAGCACCTAATCCAGGTGAAGAGGGCTGTTCTATAAGAGATGTTGAACTAGCACTTGCTAATGACGCGCTAATGTTCGTAGTCGCTGTCAAATCCATAGCTAAATCACTTGCACTCTGAAAGGAATCTTCCAACGAATAATAACTTGGCGAAGCACGTTCTTCGTTGGAACTTTCACCGTTCATACTCAGGATGCTTGAATTTCCAGCCAATTCATCCCAATTTATCTGACGGCCACCAGGTCCGCTAACTTGCTTGTACTTTCGATATGCAAGCTCTGAATCGTGACGCTCATGCTTACGTTTATGAGAAAATAACTGCCCAGACGAGTGAAGAACGTAACTACAGTGTGGTCTTATGCAGTGAATATGGTTGCAAACCCGTGAAAACCGGCATTGATCATAAGGGCACGCTTCGGATTTCATGAACTTCTTGAACCCATCCCGGGACAATTGCTCGTCTTTGATGTGGTACGACTTATGTTTGTCCATATCAGCTTTATTTTTGAAAGTAAACCGACAATTAGAACGTCTGCAATGAAAGTGCGTTGTCCGTTGACCCGCGAATGGACAATAATCAGTCCCGCATGTTTCTGTCGCGCGAAAACGCTGGAAACCCTCTTGAATAATGGCAGAATCTTTCCGATGATAGTTAGCATGCATTTGAACATCCGAAGTCGAGATGTAAACTTTATCGCAGTTATCATGAATGCAATGGTAATGAGTCTGTTTGCGATTGTGTGGACAGGATCGCATTGGATGTCGCTCCGAACAATCGTCTGTTGGCGAATAACGCATGAAACCATGTTGAAGTGACTCGTCACGCTTTTTATGCCATTTAAAGTGACGTATCATCTCTTCTTTTTTGACAAACACCCGTCCGCTACAATCAAGACAATGAAAATGCTCGCGACAGCCCAATTCTTTACAATACGATGACCCGCATTCGAGGGCCGATGAAAAACGTCTCACGTAACGCGAATAGTCTATTTGTTGCTGTGCTGATTGTTGTTGCTGATGAAGTGATTGTGTGCTGATACTCGGACACTTTGTTGCTGTGACAATGCTATCAGGAACTGGCGACATACTCTGACTCAGCAATGCTGTAAACAAAAATTATTAAGTAGATTTTCTTCTACTTGAGTGGTTTTTATTTTGAATTTTCTTTGATTCATCAGGTTTCCGCGCCCTTTCTTCTTCTTCCAATAGTAAAAATATTGTTTACAAGTATATTCATTCTTTTGCTCTATTAAGTCGGACTCTAATAGTCGTGTTCTGTTTGTTATCATCTACGATAAGTTATCAACAATTGGCGTCAATGTTGCAGTCGGCAAGTCAATTTACTGTGGATAAGTGATTATTGCCGTCGATAAGTGACCGTCTCCGTTGATAAGTCAGTTTACTGTTGAGAATAGGTAACTTATCGGCTGTAGGTCAATCTATGTATGGTAAAGTAGGTTTTACTGAAAATTGTCGTGATGAATTTGGAAAAAATTTCGATACACATTAGAATGAAAGATAAAATTGATTTATATGAAAATATATAAGATGAGTTATTTTGTACGTTCAATGACCTATGTATGAAAAATCTTGTTTAACTGGTTGGGTACCATCTCCAACATGCGTAACCAAAAAAATACATGACAATATTGTAATATTTGAAGAAAAAAAAAAGAAGCAGATAAGGTTTTTTTTAAAAGGGAGTTTTTATCGGGATTTGTGAGGAAGAAAACGTGACTAAGCTTAAATGGTAAATCTTAAAAAATATTAGTTTTTTGTAAGTTTTTTTTGTGAGGTTTCGACACACGTGGAGAGAATAAAAATTAACAAAATATGTAAGGCGAAATAGTGTGTTGGTGTCCTCAGGCGCCTTTTGGGGACGGGAACCCTTTTATCCGAGGTTCTTAAAACGCTAAATAAAAAAATGAAAAAATAATAATGATAATAATGAAAAGATGTGAGATGAAAATATTGGATTTGTAGGGGAGGTTTTGTTGAATTTTATTTAAAAACTTGGATGAAAGGACCCACATCTTGTCTCCGGTTTTTTTACCTTCAATTTTTGAATTGGATATATGTGAATTTTTTTTCTTTTTTGAGTATTATTATTATTATTATTATTATTTTATCATTTAATCCGAAGGCTTGAATTTAACCCTTTATTGCCACATGTACTGAGAAGGGGTTTTGTAAAGAATAATCCACGTGTATCCGTCTATTCATATATATAATATTGATTTTTTTTTTTTTAATTATACTCGCGATGAATTTGATAATTTTTTTTCGTCAATATTTTGAGACCAATTACAAAAAAAAAACTTCTGTCAAAATTGACATTAAAATTTTGAACGCCGGTTTTTAAAAAATCAGTTCCAAAAAATAAACAAATTAAATGAGAGTAAGAAGGGGGTAATTTGGACTTCAATTATTGCATGAATTTTTTTTTTAATTTAAAAAAAAAATTTTGTAAGAAAAGGATTTTGAAAAAAAAAAAAAATGTTAAGGGTGAGAAAGTAATTTAAATCCGTGTGCCAAATAATTTAAATGGAATTGGAGAAATTAAAAAAATATTCTAAATTTAATTAAGTCGCGAGACTTGCGTTCGCGGTCTTTCGAAATCGCACAGTCGGGTGCCAATGGGTTGAGTGAAAAATAGATGTTCGATCTGTTTGTTGAGAAAGACGAATGCGTTTAAGATAGAAGACCGGATAAAACGAGAATATACATACATATATATTTATATTGAGTTTTAAGGGGGGTGGCGGGTCGGGGGATGCAAGGGGGAGGTTTAATTTAAAAAGAGGAGGTAAAAAAAAATTTAAAGCACATAAGACAACTGAGGTCAGTGATACTATAGTAATGCGTAGCTTTTTACTTGAGACAAGATCGCGGAAGAAACGCGTGAAAAAATAAATAAAACGTATATTACTAATGACGTGTGACATTTTAGTACGTTAATAGAACCATTTGACATTCTTTTAAACATTCATTTCCTTATTTAAATATATACATTTATATGTATATGTATATATTTATTTTAAATTAGTTGCCATAAATTACTAGTTCATATTTTTCCGGGTTTTTGATCACCTAAAAATTTTTTTTCAGATTTTTCTTATTATGTCTAGTAGATTATTAAATCTTGCGTAAAATGACCAATAATTTTTTTTTTATCGGGAGCGTTTTTAAAAAAAATTAAATTTTTTCAAATTTTGCGCAGATTTAAAAACCGAATATTTTTATTTTTATTCACTGAATTTTTTTTGGTAATTAAAAAAATTTTTCCAATAAAAATTAATGGATTTTTTGTCATTTATAAAATTTTGCGTAAAATGACCCATAAGTTTTTTAATTTTGCACTGAGTAAAAAAAAAATTTTTTTTTCATCACAAATTTGAAATTTTTAATGAAAAAAAAAAAAAATAGTATTTATAGTAATTACGTCAAAATTTTTTAAATTAGAGAAAGAAATAAAATGGATGTGAAAAAAAAATTTGAAAAATAAAATAAAAAAGTGTAAAGTAAATAAGAAATAGCGGATTGGGGTGAGTTGAGTTGTAAAAATGCGTTGTAAAGTGTATTGATCCATCATATATCGTGCCCCCAATTACTCAGTGGGGGTAAAAAGAGGCTCTATGGTGTATAATATATAATGTACAGTATAAATATACTATACAGAGTTGAGTAAGAGTATAAACAGGAACAAGACAGGGTTGAAAAATCTATTTCGACGTGAATTTACTGGGCAAGAATAAAACGGGGTGTTCGTTCACGCGCGATTCTGTTTATAACTCAAAAGACGCGAATAAAGAACAAGATTATCGAAAAAAAAAAATATTATATCTATATATAGGAACTTAAAATAATACGGACGGTAAAATTATCTAGATAAAAAAGACAATGAGGAAAGAACAAAGAACGATCTTTAGTTTTTTTTTTATCCACCTTCTCACCCAATGAATCATCCCCCAATGGATCATCCCCCTAGTTATTCATCTCGATTATACGCAGACTCAAATTTCTATTTTGACAGCAGTTCGACGATCCATAACGTTATTTTTAAATCCTCTATTTAATATTTTAAATTACGTTTTTTTATAGAAATTCATTTTAACCGGTATTATTTTTTAACGATTTTATTTTTTAAACTGTAGTAACTAAACTATTGAGTTTAGGCGAAAAGTCACAAGGACCTTTTTTGTAGAAAATTTAATTTCCTACAAAATTGGTTCCATCAATTTTTGTCGTATCTTTGATAGTTTAGCGGGAATTTTGATTTGAAGATAAAAAAAAATTTCATGGGAAATTACGACCAGTTTAATAGTACTGAAGACTTCAAATTAAGATTACGGCTTAATTATTGAAGATATAAAAAAAATGTAAGAAATGAAATTTTTAGGAAATTTAATTTCCTACAAAAAAGGTCTCTTGACATTTTTACATAAACGTGATAGTTTTCTGAGAATAGTCATTTGTTTAAAAAAAAAAAAAAAATTGGGGATATAAAAATAAAAATAATTAATTTTATGTATTAAATATATAACATATATATGAGATAAAATAAGAACGATAATTTATGTCCTTAAAAAAAAAGTTCAAACAAAGAAGATAATAAAAATAAAAAATAATTATTAAAAATAAAAATAACAAAAAACGCCGAATTCGCGGAAACTCTTCTCATCTCGACACTCGTAAATGCCACGCTGTCGGCACGAACCAAAGACCGCGACTCATAACATAGGGAATAAGGGAATGAGATAGTAAAAAGTAAAAAGTCAAAAAAAAAAAAAAAAGATATTCAAAAGCCTGGAGTTTCTCAAGTCTCATGAAACGCAAACGAATAAGAGAAAACTATTCTCAGATGAAATGTCACTGACTTATTGTCTCTTTCTTATGTATGTGCACTAAAGTAAAATGGTATAACTAACGCGTGAGCATGACAAACAACAACTTCTTACATTAACAACTGCAGTATATGCATACGAGCAAACCCCTAAAGACGCCGGCTAATGTTTTAAGATGCCTGGTTGTTATTTCTGTCAAAATTACGTGCGTTATGCAGTCTGTGACATTCTCTTTCATATATATATATATATATATGTTTTATTTATTTTTTTCAATTTTTTTTTGGCATCACGATGCTCGTTTAACACCTCATGGATATTTCTCTTATATGCTTCATATATTTATACGTTTGAATAAATATATATATTTTAGAGGCCGGTGATAAAACGTCAGGGCTGGTCACGCTTTACCACCCTCACGATATTTATTAAATTTTGATGTTTTCGTGTTGTTGTTGTGAGTATTACAGAGCTGAGAAAGGTTAATGTGAATGCGAGAAGGTATTGGAGAGTGACATCTAGCGGTTATTTTTTTAAATATAAACTTGAGGACTGAAGTATTTGTAGAGAATACTATGGGAAATTTATGGGAACAGATGGACGGATAGTAATTACTGGGTGACATACTGTCTATTTATTGAGACGAGTTTGATAAATTTGAATTGGTTAATTATCTAGATGTGAGGATTGATGAAAAAATAATTTTAATAAGGTATTAATTCCGGTGACGATGTGCTGCTTTAAATAATCATTTTTAATCTTTTTCTTAAATTCGCGGTTACTTTTTTTGTTGCTTATAAATTGTTTCGCGGATCTGTATATTGATTTTGAAAATAATAATGATTTGGTAAGTTAACGAATAAATAAAATATTAAATGATGAATAAATAAATATTTATTTGTCGAGCCAACAAATACCTTTTGTTTGTTATTTATTATTTTATTTGTTTAGCTTTCAATATCTTCAGCAAGTTGCTATTATTTTTTTCCACGCGCACTAGATACGATAGACAATTTTTAAAAATAATAATGACAGCTCGAAGAAATTAATCGATAAGCTCAAGCTTTTGAATGCAAATTTCTGTTGATTTTAAGCTATTTGACTTTTGAAGCACAAAGTTTACAAGGATTTTATTATATTTCTCAAAAATCCGCAGATTTGTAAATAAGATTTTTAAAAAAACTTTGAAAAAAAGCTAAAAGAAGATTTTTTATCGCCAAAACGTCAAGCCTCCGTTGCAAAAATACTTTTTTAAATAATTAATTTATAGAATTTAAGATGATTAATTTCGATCCACTAAGATTACGCTCCATAAAATTGTTTGCAACATAAATATTCAAATATTAAGGGGATGGCCTATTAACCGATTTCTGATTAACTTCAGATGCCAGCAAATTTGTTGGCCGTGTTGATGAACTTTGTCGAGCTAATCCGAGAAAATAAAATAATTCTGTTATTTATTAAATATCCATACTAATTAAACCCTTTACTTAATTTTCGTAATCTATTTAAATATAATTAACAAAGTGTTTATTTACTCCGACCGATAATTCAAAAGTTACCCAGATATTAAACACTGGGCGATTATTTTTGCTGGTGTTTAAACGTTATTATAAACTGGACTGTTTAGTTCTGTCCTAAACCTCTTTGATGTCTAAGATTGGTCATAATATTCAATAATTATTTATTTAGTCGTCGCGTAATTAATAAATTATGTCAACAAATCTCAACAGACATATATATGTATACAAAAATATAATTGTCATAAATAAATAAATAAAATACATGTATATCGATAAATATATTTGTCTGTCTAACCATTGGGACAGTCTAATTATACACACCCATCTTTTCAAATTCTCTAATCACCAGACATTTTTATCCCCAAAATCTTTATATATTTTTCCACATATTTGTAACAAACCAAATCAAATCCTCTTTGAAATATACAAACACTCGTGTAGAATTCAAAAAAAATCTTACAAAAATTATAAAAATTCTTATTCTTAATAAAATGCAGCATTCTCTAGAGAAAGTTCGCGATTCGAACCCACATCACCGTCTACTCATTTTCTACCTAAAAAAAATCAGCTCTACTTTTAAACAAATTTACCCACTTGGTTAAAGCTACGTATGAAAAAATAAAAAACAGGATACAAGAAACTTGACCTCGCTTTCCATCATTCTGTAGCATCTTCACATTAAATATTCTCATTCATTCTTATTACTTTTCAAACGTAATCTCCATGCTTTAAATGCATTTAACCTTCGCTCCCATACATCATTTGCTGCCGTAATTCGAGTAGAAATCTTCTTACTCAAACTCTTTAACACACTTACTAATTATTTATGTAAAAATAATGAAAGTTATAAATTCTTCATATTTAACTCTCCCGCATTTAATCAAACAAATAAATTTATATAACACAGATATCAAATGTTTTTATCTCTTTCTTTTTTTTGCTACTAAAAAGTATTAAAACTAAATATTATATATTTAATAATAACACATTGCAGGATAAAAGAAATTTAGTCCTGGTACTCGACCCCCTGGTCGCTTTATTTGAATTTGTCAAAAAGGGTTCGCGTCTGTTTATTTTCAAGGATGTCGAAGGGTTGAAATTTTTAAAATAAAAAGGGATAAAATAATATGCCTAAAAAAAAAAAAATATATATATATATATATGTAATAAAAAAAGAGAAAGAAGAAAGGGTGGAGTATCTAAACTTGTAGCTAACTAAGGCACCCTGGAGTCGACAATTTTTATTTTTATTATTTTTTTTTTTTTCATGTAAGAAAAAAAAATAATCACAAATGTATATACTATATATATATATATATATATATATATGCGGAGTTGAAACTTTAGAGTATAGAATTTAGATGAATGATTTCAGAAGGGGGTGGATGTCGCAAGTTTATTGGGGTTTTTTTTTATAGGGTAAAAAGTATTAAGAGAAAATTTGTAGGGGTGATTAAAATTTGAGAATAAAATGACAAAAAATCCCCTTTTAGTTATTTTATAAATTCTTTTATTATTTCTTTGGGGGCTGGAGTTAATTATGATGCACGTGCCATGTTTTCTATAAAATCTATTGATTTAGATATTAATTTTTTTTTCTCAATTTGTGTTTATTTGGTATCATTATTATTTTACGGATTCATGTTATAAATTTAAGAGAAATATATAAAGATTGTGGGGATAAAAATGTGTGGTGATTAGTGGATTTGAAAAGATGAGTCTGTATAATTAGACTGTCTCAGTGGTTGGACAGATAAATTTATCTATATACATGTATTTTATTTATTTATTTATGACAATTATATTTTTTTATAGATAGACAGTGTTTAATATCTGGGCAACTTTTAAATTATCGGTCGGAGTAAATAAACACTTTGTTATAATTATATTTAAATAGATATCAAAAATAAAACAAAGAGTTTAATTAGTCCGGACATTTAAGAAAAAACAAAATAATAATTTAATAAATAACAAAATTATTTTATTTTCTCGGATTAGCTCGAAAAAGTTCGAGAACACGGTCAACAAATTTGCTGGCATCTAAAGTTAATCAGAAATCGGTTAATAGGCCATCCCCTTAATATTTGAATATTTATGTTGCAAACAATTTTATGGAGCGTAATCTTAAAGGATCGAAATTAATCATCTTAAATTCTATAAATTAATTATTTAAAAAAGTAATTTTGCAGCGGAGGCTTGACGTTTTGGCGATAAAAAATCTTCTTTTAGATTTTTTTAAAGTTTTTTTGAAATTCTTATTTACAAATCTGCGGATTTTTGAGAAAAATAATAAAATCCTTGTAAACTTTGTGCTTCAAAAGTCAAATAGCTTAAAATCAACAGAAATTTGCATTCAAAAGCTTGAGCTTATCGATTAATTTCTTCGAGCTGTCATTATTATTTTTAAAAATTGTCTATCGTATTTAGTGCGCGTGGAAAAAAATAATAGCAACTTGCTGAAGATATTGAAAGCTAAACAAATAAAATAATAAATAACAAACAAAAGGTATTTGTTGGCTCGACAAATAAATATTTATTTATTCATCATTTAATATTTTATTTATTCGTTAACTTACCAAATTATTATTATTTTTAAAAATCAATATACAGATCCGCGAAACAATTTATAAGCAACAAAAAAAGTAACCGCGAATTTTAGAAAAAGATTAAAAATGAATATTTAAAGCAACACATCGTCACCAGAATTAATACCTTATTAAAATTATTTTTTCATCAATCCTCACATCTAAATAATTAACCAATTCAAACTTATCAAACTCGTCTCAATAAATAGACAGTATGTCATCCAGTAATTATTATCCATCCATCTGTACTTATTTATCGTAACATAAACAAACTAAAATGAACTATCATTATCTTCTAATTAAAAAAAAATTATTCAGTTTCAATAAAAATCTCCCCATCAAATAATTAAATATACCGCCTCATTATATTCAAATATTTATATCACAAATACTTTTAATTACAATCAAGCCGAGCTAAAATTATGTAATTACTAAAGTAATGAGTGAGGAAAAGTTCTTGGAGGACTAAAAACAATTAATGGAAAATTTTGTAGAATAATAATAAGAACGAAGGCCATTTTATTGGGAACGATGAAAATGATTGATCGAGTATAATATATTTTTTATTTATTTTTTTTCTATATTCTATTACTATTACTATTAATATCCATTTGCGTAATGGCATTATCACATTTATTCTCTCTAGTTTATTTACGCAATTAGATGACGTCAAAGTCATTTTTTTTTTTTTTTTCATAAAAAAAAAATTCAATTAATTAGGAAATTATATAAAAAAATTTTTTTTAAATAAACTAAATAAGTTAATGGATATAGAATGTATATATATTAGTATTTATAGTAAAAAGAGTTATTTTTAGTAGGGAAGAAAGATTCAAGTATAGGAATTCGTTGTCCAGATCGGAGTGGACTCTGATCCGTGGACGAAATTCACAAGCGAAAAATTAGTGCCCGCATTCTTAAGAGCGGCGTAACCGGGGGTAGCAAAAGTCTTTGGGAAAATAAAAGACTAGAGGAATAAGAGCATGGGCAGAGGCTGGAGCTAAAGCTGGAGCAGGACCAGGAGCAGAAGCTGCTGCAGTAGACGAAGGACTAAAGGGTCGCCCTAAAATCTCTTACAGCAGTTTCGGTCACCCCAAACAAAAATTGGTCGACTTTAGCTTGACTATAGATGTATATATGTATATATATATGTATATGATACGTTTGTATATGTATTTTAGTTCGTTAATGCGTTTTAAGAGAGTGGAGGCCGACTAACCCATCAAGCCGTTGGCCTAAAGCCGATTCACGAATGGCCGAAATTAATAAAAAGTTGAAGAACGATAAATTAGGCTGCCGGCGCGAGAAGCAGTCCTTTTACTTCACGAGCTAACATACATATATATGTATATATAAATATATATGTGTATGAATAAAGACCGACTAAGGTTTAGCCAGTTCTCAATTCTCCAGACAGGGCGATAATAAATTTCAAATATAAAATTTCTAATCAGTTGTTTTTGCATCCTAATATATATATGTATATGTATATGTATTTAATGGTATACCTTATTTTTATTTTTATGAAATTTTTTTGCTTTAATTTATTAACTCTACCATTCCATTGTGTCTGGGATTTTTAAAAATTTATAGAATTTTTTAATTAAAAATATTATTTTTATTATTTATTTCTGTGGATTTATTCGAGTTATCGTAGGTCATTTTACGTGGAATTCAATGATTTAGATGACGGAATAATAGATTTAGTGAGAATAAATTTCGGTTTTTTTTTTTTTTTTTTTTTTTTTTTTTTTATTAAAAATGGGGAGAAAGTTTTTTTTTTAAAAGAAATGAGATTTTATTTTTATAATTTAATAGTCGAGTCAAATTTAAAAATAGATTTTTTTAAACTCAGTAACTTACAAAATACATCCCTAGTTCGATAAAAAAAAAAAAAAATTGCACATTATCAATTTTTACAAAAAATTTTAATTATTTTTTTACTGACCCCAGGTCAAATTTTATTTTATAGGGGATGATTAGTTAATTATTACATTAAAATTATAATTCTGTAAAGATAACAAAAGTCTTTTATAAGGGCATAGTTTAATTACAATGCTAATTTAAATTTCTTGTGACAGCTTCAATAAACTGTAGCCCCTCCCCTGCTTGTCTCTTTCACTATTTTTCCGTTTATTCTCTAATTTATTTCGTCAATCACTAAAAATCTATTTTAGTTTCTGTTTTATTATTAAAACTAATAACTTTCTAAAAATATTGAATGACAGAATAATTAATAAAATAATTATTAGCATAAAAAATATTAATGATTTTCACAGCCGCCTAAATTAGTAGTCGCTTCCCTGGCTATTTTCAATTTAGTTTCCTTTTTATTTTATTTAATAAAATATTCATAAATTTTATTGTTCTGTGCATTTAATATTTAGTTTAGTTTGACTCCATGTTAAGTTTACGTCACGTAACAGTTTTGTTCGTCACTTAGAGTGAGCTAACTAGTGATTGACGGTATACTCCAGTTAATTAGTCACAGCCCTAGCAAGTCATTTTCTGTCGTTAATAAACTTATATATTTTATTTTTGTTTTATATAATTCACCAAAGTGTTATTATTATCATATTATAAAATTTTACTGGCAATATAATTGCTTTCGTGGGCATAATATATTTTTTTTTGGAAAGTGTGACATCTCTGCCGTCACTCTGGCACAATAGATATAAACAATATATGTAAATTTAGAAAATTCATAAATTTGGTCTTTATTAATAACAGAGACAAATTTCCTTTCGATTGCATTTAATTTTTTTTTAAACATCATTTTTCTCAGATGGAAATTCCTATAGTATTTACCTAAATATATAGTGACCTCACATACTCTCTTTATTTATCAATTTCGATAAAAAACGTTTTATAAAAATCCCTAAAACCGGTTTATAAAATACACGAGCCAGTAAACGCGCAACTGTTATGTGATTGTCAGAAGTGGCATCAAGAATTACGTCGGATCTACATGCTAGAGATGCGTTCTTTATGATAACGGACCCTTTTTAAAGCCCTTTAAAGTTTCTCAAGTTTCATTCATTTCGTGGCGTAACAATTAACGCCTTTCATACACTTATAAATATTCTTGCTTCACCCTCACTCTTTTTTTTCTCTCTTTCCCCTCCACAATCTACACTCTTCTCATTACTTATTTCAAAGCTCAACAAAAATCAATATCACTTTTAAAATAAAAATATCTTAGTTTATTTTTAAATAATTAACTTACATAAGGTTTTAAAAATAATTAAAATTTGGCAATTAATTAATTGATTTTTTTATTTTCATCAATTGAACGACAACAGTCATATATATATATATATATATATATATATATATATATAGTTAACGTGAATTGGCTAGATAATCGGCCCCGATCATTAGAGATCAGGAAAGAAACTATTGGCAAATTGTTTTAGATGTTGTGTCCTCGAAACTCATTAGAATTTTTTTTTAAGGTGACTCTTATATATATGTATATATATATAATGAAGTGTTAATTGTTCTAGTTTTTCATGACCGAATTAATGTTTAGTTTTAAAACCTGTACTTATTTAGTGATGCCTCAATAAAATTTGGGATCGCAGCCAAATTTATACAGAACATTTTATTATTATTATTATTATTATTATTATTATTATTATTATTATTATTATTATTATTATTATTATTATTATTATTATTATTATTATTATTGTAATTGTAATTTTTATTAAAAAATATATTTACTTAATTTTAAATGAGAATATATAATTAGAATAAAAATATGTTGAGTTGATGATTAATTTATTTATTGTATCATAAATATTAATATGTAAATTATAAGGTTATAATTTTTGTCGGATAGCCAAAGTAATCTGGCGAAGGTAATTAATGTATATAAAAAAATAGTTGAAGAAAAAAAAATGTTTATTAAAAGATGTAACTGTCAATTCTGTCCTCTTTTATAATTATTTCGTCATTGATGTGTCATTTGTGTTTGTTAGCTTTAATAAATTGAATTGTTTTAAGCTCTAATTTATTTCTAATGAATTTTTATAACCGCTACTGTAATTATCAAACGGGTCAATTACGATTTATAAAATTTTTTTTTATTAATTAGTAATTTTTTTTCTGCCCGATTAATTATTAAAATTGAACCTTTCATTGCATAACTAAATTTACTCTTCTATTTATCCTTTTTTTAATTTAAAATTTCCAGTAAAATTTTTTTTAACAGAAATTAAAATGGCAAAATTTAATTAATAATTTTTTTTGACTATTCAGTCTACGTCATTAATAATTATAAAAATAATAATAAATAAAAAATTCTAGGACATTATTATATGAGTCTTTGTAAAAAAAGTGTCAATGATTTAAAAAAAATATGGTGGAAATTCCAAAAGTACAAGCCTCAATCACTCATTTTATTTTCAATCATTACTTTTATTTTATGATATTAATTAATTTTTTTTTTATTATGAATTTTTATTCAACTTATAAATTATCAATTCGATTTTTTTATTTATTATTTTCAGTTTAATATTTTTTTATTAACATTTTTTTTAAATATCCCGCCTTTTTGTCTTAGATGTCGCTCTT
This sequence comes from Microplitis demolitor, assembly GCF_026212275.2. Taxonomy (NCBI): domain Eukaryota; kingdom Metazoa; phylum Arthropoda; class Insecta; order Hymenoptera; family Braconidae; genus Microplitis; species Microplitis demolitor. The sequence continues at coordinate 3,204,439 of NC_068546.1, forward strand.
TTTTTCAAACCTATACTGTTGCGCTAGTGCTGCCACCAGTAGTTGATGGAGAAAAAAAATGAAAAAAATAATAACAACAGTAAAAATAAAAATGGCAGCTAAATTTTTCGTTAATAATCAGTTTTACGTTTTTAATTAATTACAATTAAACTAAAAGGATTTAGATAGTGATTTTCCATAGGGTTCTTGTGATAAAAAATACAAAGATAATAAAAAAAAAGTTGGGCCGATTAATTGTGTCTATCGAGAGTTATCGTGTCTACGAAGTTTCGTACGTAACAATTGTCAGCACTGGTTTCTCGAGTTAAAATAATTTATTTAAAACTAATAAAATAACGAATCGACTTAATATTAGGTTCAAATTGTTCCTCAATAAATTCTCTATATGCTAATATACAATTTTCCCTATTTTGGTGTAATTAAAAGAGTGTAGAAATATTTTCACGAGTAAAATAATCGAAAAAAACAAACCGTTCCTAAAGCATCCTTGCTCGAGGTGTGCAAAAAAACTGCTAATAGAAATAAAAATAATGAAAGGTAATTGATTGTGATTGTCATTGTTATTATGAATACTTTTACAAGAGAGTAAGAGCTCAAAGTAAAAGGTATAGAGAGAAAATAAGTGAAGAGGGCCAAAACGTAAAAAGAGAATATAATACGTTTAAAGTAATTCCAACATAAGCAACACACAAACTCAGCAACTACTCTAATTGGCCACTTTGTCCATTTATTCGATTTATTTAAATAATGGGACAATTGACAGTAGGCATTCTATTTTTTAAATCTCCCCGTCGAAACGGCTGATTGGGTGAGATTGGCGTGAGACACTGGCCCCACAGATTCCCCAGTTGTGGGCTTAATCAGCTTTGATTGCTGGCCTCACTCTCGCCATCTCACTCTTAGTCACTCCACGACAATCCTATTTAATTTCATTTTTTTTTCATATCTATATGTCTTTACTCTCTTTACTACATTACTACTGCTCATGTGCTCTCTTTATTATTATTCTTATTATTATATATACATATTCATATTAAACAAACTTGTCATTCTTTTTGTAATATTAAGATTTCGTTTTTATTTTTTTTTTTTTTTACCATAATTACGTCCCGCGACGCCTCTCGGCCCTCTCGGACACCCCTTTTTATTATCACAATACTTTTTAAGTGTTTGTAAGTTAAATTGTGGGAATCTTTAGCCTAAATTGTGATGTATTGCCAGTTATTATTCATTTAATTCAAGTAAAATTGTTTATTTTAATCGAGGGATATTGTTCATTATATTTTTTTATGGGTTTCCTATCGAAATCTGTCTGCAGAAAGTTTTATGACAAAAGTTTTATAAAATTTAGTGTCTTATTTTGAGAAAGTTTGTGGAATTCGTGGATTGAAAATTTTGTATATATTTATAATGGTTTGAAAATTTAGATGAGAAACGATGAATTGACTGGAAAAATGGGAATTTTGTGATTCCTATAAAAACCCATGGAAAAAGTATGGAATCCTATAGAAATCTATGGAAATATTTTTTTATGTTGAGAAGTAGATAAAAATCTAAAAGATAGTTTATGGAATCCCATAGGAGTTCATAGAAATCTGCTTGAATTTATTATGGGAATCCTGAATTTCTTGAGAAATCTATAGGAAAAATATGAAATCCTTACGGAAGCCATGGGAAAAATTTTGTTAATGTCTAGATAGGAATCCAGGTGGAAAACAGTAAAAACCTATAGAAACCCATAGAAATCTGCTTGAATTTATTTTGGGAATTTATTGATTTCTTTAGAAATCTATGGAAAAAATTTTATGTTAATAAGTCGAAATAGAAATCCAGGTGGAAAACGATAAAAACCCATAGGAATTCATGGAAATTCGGCGTATAAACGTTTGGAATACATCATGGGAATCCCTACAGAAATTCATGGAGGAAAGTATGGAATAGTAATGGGAAAATGCATGGGAAAAATATTCTGAATTACTGTCTAGATAAAAATCTAGATGAAAACCCATAAAATTCTATAGGATCCCATGAAGGAAAATATAGAATCCTGAAGGAAATTATGAAAAAAAATTTCTGTATTGATGACTCTAAATAATTTAGATGGAAAACCATGAAATCCCATAGGGATTTATGGAAATCCAGCTGAATATTTTATGGGAATCTATTTTGCAGTAAAATTGGATGGAGATGATTTAGATTTCTACAGAAATCCATGGGAAAATTTTTTGTCGGTAACTCTAAGTAAGAGTCCAGGTGAAAATCTATGGAATCCTCTAGAAATCCATAGAAATCCGACTGGATGTATTATCAATATTTATGGAAATCTATGGGAACTCATAGAGATTCTATGGAATTTTTCAGACATGACAGAAATCATAAGGAAATTTCATAGACTTTCGAGCGAATACTTTGGTAAAATTCAGTGTTATTTTAGATAGACAAAATGTTATTTCTTTTCTTAATAGAATAGACAAAAAATCACTAAATTATTTGTGTAAAATCCGAAGTCTGATGTAAATTATTTTTTTTTAATTTTTCAAAATGAAATGTCAATAAATCATGGCCGCGTAGGTCATTTTACTGGAAATTAAATCATTTTCAAGACGCATTCGTTTGAGCTGAAAATTTTTCAATTTTAAAAATTTTCGTAAAACAGAACAAGAAAATTTTGAAATTTTTAGTATAAGTTTTCTTCGACTCCTGAAGGTTTTATAATTTAACTATAGGTCATTTTACGCAAAATCTAATAGTCTACAAGATAAAAGCAGAAATTTGAATTAAAAAATTTTCTTCTTACCTGAAAATTAAATTACAAATAATGAGACTCGCGTTTTATTGGCAGATATCAAAAAAATAATTTATTTTTACTCTTAGTTCAAATTCAAAATAAACTTTTCTAACAGGTCATTTTACTCAAAATTCGGTAATTTTTTATCACCCCGAAATTTTTTCCAAAAAAAATCTCTGATAAATAAGAAACCGAAAGCCCAGAAAAAAATACTAAAGAAAAATTTCCAAAAACTGTTAATTAAAAATTATTTTTTTTTTTTTTAAATAATTACCAAAATCATCACCGAACTTCATACTCTTTAATAAGAAAAAAAATATATAAAAAAAGCCACCGCTTGAAATTCTTTGAAAATAGACAAAAACCCAATTAAACTCAATTAGTTTGTTAAAACTAAAAATTAAATACTTCCTACTTATTTATAATAATAATTAATTTGGGCATAAAAGTTTTGGTATCTGAAAAACATAGATTAAGCCCTTTTATTTTTGTACACATCCGACTTCCGCGACAATTATTATTTAACTTTATATTCATAATTCTTTAACAGTGGGCGGATATTCCAATAAAGGGGGATCAGGCCCCAAAGCTCTCATCATTATTTGTCATTCAACTCTCCCTCACATTTTTATCATTGCAGAAAAACGTTTTTCAGAAATATTTTTTTTTTTTAAGCAATTAAAATTTTTTTTTAACACTTACCGGAAACTTTAGGATCTGTTTCAACTTTCATTGCTGCTAGACTTGCAATTGGTACCTGAAAAAAAAAAAAAAAATATATATTTGAATTGAATTTTTTTATTATTCTGCGACTTTATATTAAAACTAATACAGATCGGAAATAATCGAATTTATCAAAAAATTGATTGGGATCTTTTTTATAGGAAATTTAATTCTCTACAAATTCGCTTAAATATATTTTTATCATATCTCTGATATTTTGGCCAGAATTGAGATTTTAAATATTTTGTATCCAAAATTTCGAGGGAATAATTCGGAAAAAAAATTTTTTTCGTTCGAATCCGAATTCTGGGGAAACTATCAGAGATACGATAAAAATGTATAAGAGCAATTTTGTAGAAAATTAAATTTGCTACAAAAAAGGTCTCATTAATTTTAACTGTAAACTCAATAATTTCGTAGATATTTGAATTCTAAAAAATAAAATTTTCCAACTTTATAAATTTACCAAATTCTCTAAAATTTTATCTTCAATTAAAAATTCTGGCGAAACTATCAGAGATACATTAAAAATGTATGAGACCAATCTGATAGAGAATTGAATTTCCTACAAAAATGGTCTCTTTGACTTTTGACGAAAACTCAATAGTTCTATAGATATCTTAACTAAAAGCAAGGAAACGTAATAAGTGTAAGAACAAAAATGAATTACAAGTTTATAAGTATTTAAGAACGAAAATACACACTCGTAAATGAATAGTAATTTCCGGTTTCCATAAAATGTTGAAAAAATATACAAAACAGAGTTGGTTACAAGTGAAGACTAAAGAAGACACTAAATACTGAAAAGACATACGATGTACACATTATAGACTGTCGCATATATCAGAGACCAGAGAGTAAAGAGGATCAGTGACCTTGCCTTCGAGCGTGCAATGACATCGAATATTCAAACGAGCTTCCGGCTATAGCTTGGGGACTCTTTAACTTTATATCCATATATACAATACATCAACATCAACATCAACATCCATCTTTATTTCTTTTCTATTTATTCACTTACTCACTCATTTCCCCATTTACAATTTACTATTTAAATTTTCCCTCCTATTTACATTACGTCGTCTTCGAATAGTCGCCACCAGACTTGGCTGCGCTATCGAATTAATTAGAATTTAGATTTTACGCTAATTGTAAGTTATAAGTCATCTAGGTTGACGAACTCGTTTGAAGAAAAAAAAAAAAAAAGATTTTCGGAATTTCTTTTTCTAATAAAAATATTCTCTGAAAATTTTCAATTTGTTGTTATTTATTTAGTTTTTTTCTTTTTTGGTGAATAAAAAGGGTCAAGAAACCATATAAATGTATGTAGAAATTATTCTAAAATATAATTCTACGATTTCCGAAGCCTTAAAGTCGTCAACGGAATGAATTAAGACATTTTATGTCAGTGTCTGTCTTATGACACTTTTTATGTTATTTAATAATTTAAATTAATTATTTTATATTGAAATAAGACTAAATATTATTGTGACAATCAAGTACTTGAAAATAAATTTATTTCATTTATTTTAATAATTTTTTCTGCGGAATTTTTAACTATAACCCATTTGGTGCCGAATTCAAAGTTATTCTGCTAACTTTTGACTATTTTCTATTATTTCAGGCTATGATGGAACTTTTTCGACTATTTCGCAAAATTATTTTAACCAAATTGAGCGATTTCACCTTTTTTCAAGAATTTCGCACTATATTTGATCATTTTCCAAATGGTTCTAATGATAGGAAGCTAATTTCGATGATTTTCAATAATTTTCAACTGTATGAAGCCTTTTTCAAACTGTAAATGCCCGATTTCAGTTATTTCTATCAATATTTGATCATTTTCTGAAGATTTCAAACTGTAATTAATAAATTTTCAGTGATTTTCAGTGATTTCCATCGATAAAATGCTTTTTCTCAACGATACTAATTAGTTTTCATAATGTTTCTGCTTATTTCATAATTTTCAACGCAATCGAAAGGATTTTCTAAGATTTCCAACTATTTCCAAATATAAAAAGCTTTTTTCGAACTGTAAATGCCCAATTTCGATTATTTCTATCAATATTTGATCATTTTCTGACGATTTCAAACTATAATTAATAAATTTCCAATGATTTTCAGTAATTTTCGTCGATAAAATACTTTTTCTCAAAGATACTAACCAATTTTCATAATGTTCCTGCTTACTTCATAATTTTCAACGCAATCAGAAGGATTTCCAAATATTTCCAACAATTTTCAAGTACATACAGCTTTTTTCGAACGATACATCACTAATTTAAACTATTTTCATCTATAATGAATCATTTTCTGACAAATTCTAACGAAATTGAATGAGTTTGAATACTTTTCAACGACTGCTAACATTAAACTTGCGGAAAATATTTTTCACCATACCTGCACCGAAAATTTCCTGCCCTGTTTAGAAGGAACAAAGTCATACTTCTCTCTTATGAGAAAACAAGTGTTAAAATTAGCGCATGCACCATTTTTCCGTAAACGGAAGCAAAAGTTAAACTTTCAGATGCAGATCTGGTGAAAAATAGCAAACGCACCATGAAAAAAAGTCGGATGTCCCAATCCGCATTTTTCGCCCTCGTCTTCTGCTCGGGTAGGCAATTACACGGGTTAGAATACCCTACTTTCCTCCCTTGGTATATAATAAACTATTCCTGCAGTATCGGTCAGAAAATAAACGGTTTCGACTGACCAGGCAAAATTTTCAGTATCAATGCAGGTAACATGAAAAATGTAGTGCGCGACACAGGGTAAGACTCGATTTCAGATTTCAGGTGATGTCAACTTTATCCTCGTCTGCAATCGTCTTGTTCAATGTCTTGCTACACAATATACTATTAAATTTCCATCGAAGCTACACATATTTTTCAACTATTTCCTTCTATACATGACCTTATTCCACACATTTTCATAGTCTGATCGCTTACAACTTTTTTCAATAACTTCCGACTAAATGAAACCTTTTTTCATTTATTAACAAATTTTTCAACTATAATTTATTATTTTCCATTAAAACCAACAATTTCGCGCCAATTTCAAATTTTATAAGAAAATTTGCAACGATATTCAATAAATTTTTGAGTGGTTATAAAAATATTTCATTGAAATCACGAATTCCCGACAATGTTCGACTATTTCCGAATACTTCCGAAAAAAGTAAACTATTTCCGACTAATGCCGATAACTTTTAAATAAAACCGATCATTTTCAGAAACATTAAAGTGATTAATATCACAAAAAAATATACTTTTCTTTACATTAAAACATTAATAATGCAAAAAACAAAATAAAAAAAATGTTATAAAAAAAAGTGAATAAAAGTAAAAAAATATGAATTGAATAGCCATGGAATACAAAGAATAATAAATAAAAAAAATGTAAAAATAAATGCGGAAAAAAATAACAAAAGGAAGAGTGGCAAGTCAAGACTCTTGCAGACAAGGAAGAGAAAGAAAAATGATGAAGTGGAATCGGTTTGTAGGAATAAAAGGGGGGCGCCAGGAGCGCCATGGGGGCGCTGCAGGCCACGTTACCGCTCTAAAACATACCTACATTTATATAAACATATATATGTGTGTATATATATATATAGATACATATGAGAAGAAAACAATAGAGCTGATTTGCAAACAATAGAATAACGTTAAGACTCAAGAAAGAGTATTATACGCGGTTGTTATTATTTCTTATTTTCTTTATAACTTCTCTCTTTATGCCATAACGCTTTTACTTGTCCACATCACTACCAATACTATCACCACTACAACCACCATTACCATCACCACCCTCCGACAATACCATCACCATCACTTTTAGTATATGCACATTAATATTCAAAGGCGAAAATAATGTAAACGACACGACTAAAATCCAACGAATAATTTCAATTTCTTCTTTTATTTTACATATATATTGGATATATTTTTGTCTTAATATTGTCTGATATTATTTTTGTCTGTAATATTTACAATAAATTATAGGAAGAAGAATGATCGGAAGAAAATATTGATCTTTTGAAAAATTTAAATTTAGGAATTAAGAAAGATTGCTAATTAAGGCTGAGATGTTAAAATTATAGAGACAAATTTTGGGAAAAAAAGAAAAAGGAATTTTTGAGAAAATTCTAGTATTTTTCTCATGAGGTTGGAATTATTTTGCAAATTAATTGAGACTTTGTGAGTTTATTGGAGGGTAATTTGGTAAGAAAATGTAAAAGGATATTTAGCCATTTTTGTAGATAAATATTTAATCACAAATGTCATACAAGCCTCGGGATTTAATTGTCGGTTATCGACAGTAAATCGTGGAATTATTTGAAATAACGTTAAATAATCTATGATCTGTTTTGGGGGAAACACACTGACTATTTTTAAAAGTTACTTAACTTTTTTAAAATTAATTTATTGACTGAAAAAAACTTTTATTAAAGTCACGCTTGGATTTTTTTTCTTGGGTTAAAGTAGGGAGAGATTTTGGAGAATATCCTTAATAAGGAATTTGTAATTGTTAAATAGAGTTTTTTGAATATTAATAATAAACCGCGAGCTGGGTGACATTTGTGTCAGGTGACAAATAAAATAATTCCCTCAACACATTTTTAGTTGTTCTCATTTACATTTTACGAGTACCATCTTACCCCACTATTATTTTTAAATATTTTTTAATTACATTATTATTAGCGGCCTTATAAATCTTTGAGCTTTTGTCGGTCATTTGATTATCGGAATAAATATTTAAATTATTGTTCTGACATTATTTTACAAACCTCCATAACTTTTTATATTTTTAATTTATCTATTCATCCCCGAGCTTTTTTGCAGCCCGCGCAATTTTCTAAAAAATAGCCATGCAACTTTTAAATGCAATGTCCAAAGTTTAGGAGTGACGAGTGATTCGAGAGGAATTTAAATAAAAAATAAAGTTTCTCTCAATAACTAACAAACCCTTGTGCTTACAGACTCAACACTGGGCTTTTTCGTAGCTAATTAAATCCCCTACAAACCCACATGCCTAATAAGCCCTCAATTTTCAAAACCCTCTCAAATAACAACCAAAAATTTTTCAATCTCCAAAAGTATAAAATTCTTCTCAAAAGCTTTAAATTCTTTTCATTAAAAAAATCTTTACACCTTATAAAATTCTTCCAAGCCAAAATGTAAAAATTTTTCATTTCATTCCGGCCTATGATCTCAGAAAATCGCTATCGTAACTTTTAATTAAATTAAGTATTAAAAAAAAACGAGATTGTAGTTGATGAAAAATGAAACAAATCGATATAACAGAATGGAGTATTTTACTCAACGACCACGGGGACAAGTAGGAGGTTAAGGGGGTGGAGAAGAAGAGGGTGGAGGCTGAGGAGGTCGCGGAGAAGGACGGATGGACGAACGGACGAGTAATGTTGCTAGAAGGCTTGCAGCACTCTTCCAATATATGTTGCGTTGTTCGTTCGTTAAGGTTAACTGCCGGCCGTTAAAATTTCATTCGCTATGAACGATTAACGACCAAACAATGGACCGTTCGAGGAAAATCTCGCTTCAGCAAAATCGATCCTCAACATTTTTTTATTTTTTTTTTTTTTCAATAATAATCAATTTTTGCCTAACTCGTTTATTTTTATAACTCAAATTATTGCTTTTATTATTTATAACTCAACAAAACTGACCGATTTTTATCTTTACATGATTTTAATAAAAAAAAAAATCTGAAAAATAGTTGACTCTCCGGGCCAGAGAGCTTGCCATTGTAAAAAAAATCGTTAAAAAGTGTTGAATATTCTAATCTTCAAAACGTCACACAATGACGGTTTTTTAAAATTTTTGAATATACACAGAAAAAAATAATTGACTTGAGATTACAAATTAACATTTTGCACAGAAAAACTGATTTTGAACTATTTCTGAACGATTTTCGTTTAGAATATTTTAATAATATAAAAATATTATGATACTGAAGTTCGCCGACGTCTAATAATTTTTTGATTTTTTTTAAACAATAAATAATAAAAAAAAAATATTAAAAAAAATTACACTTGCAGTTTTTTGAATTTTCTATATGTGCATTTTTTTAGATTTTATTTTTCTGTCGAAAAAAAGTTCTAAAGTTACTAATTATCTGCTAACTTCAGGGTCATCAGATAGTGATACTGAAATTAGCTGACGTTTAATAGTTTTCTGATTTTTTCAAAGGAATAGATAAAAAAAAAATATTTGAAAAAATTGCACTTGTAGTTTTTTAAATTTTCTACATGTGCATATTTTTAGTTTAATTTTTTTTTTATTGATTTGTTAATAAAAAAAAAATTCAAAAATTTTTAATTGTCTATTAACCTCAGGATTATAAAAAAAGATGATCCTAAAGTTAGCAAACAATAAACAATTGAGTTTTTTTTTCAACAGTTTGAATTTAAAAAAAAAATAAAATAAAAATATGCACATGTAGAAAATTAAAAAATCTAAAGGTGCAATTTTTTTAAATATTTTTTTTTTATAAATGATCTTTATTAAAAAAATCTAAAAATTATTAGACGTCGGCTAACTTTAGAATCATTAAAAAAAGTGATTTTTGTCCAATGATATTTTAAGAACAAACCGACCGATTTGCACGTGAGTTGCTGCAATCGAAAGAGCTTTTCGAGACTTAGATTTGATCAAACTTAGAAATTAATCAGTCGTGCGAATTATGAGTTACGTAACAAAAACTTTGAAAAAATCCTTTTTTTAATCAAAATTTTAATTTTTCGTAAAACTTGTAAACTATTCGAGCGATCGACTTCCAAATCTAATGAATTTTAAGTCTCGGTGAATTTTTTCGATTGCTTACACAGACGTCCATCTAAAAATATTCACCATATTTTCCTAGATCTTCAAAACATCGAAATTTCATAAAAACTCAATTTTCGAAAATCAGACCGAAACCAATAACTTCCATTTTTTGAAAATTTTAATTTTTCACAGCGTGAAAAAAATATTTAAAATGCGGGCCCTTTATTGTCAATTACTAGAACGAAAATCCTCGTTATTAATAATCTAAATTCCCCTATGAAACAGAATATTTAGGCCTTTTGTAAAACTAAATACGATAAGTTAAACCGGAGCTTGCCGATCAACATTAATTTAATACCAGCATCAGCAAGTCAATCTGATTTAATCTCACAAACTCTCTTTTCACTTTATTTATACATCTTGTAGTATAATGTCCTCTCGATCTTAACTCTATTCTATTCAAACTCTTACATTTTTACTTAAATAATTGTAACAACAATGGGTGATTACCCTCATGCAGCCATTAACTGTCTTCTTTTAATGATGAACAACAAAAGATTGATTAATTATTTTGTCGAAATTTACATGACATCTTTTTTTTAAATAAATTGTGTTTTTAAGTTTATTTTGCATATTAAAGTAGCCATGGAATGAATAAGTTGTGACTTAATGATTGCAATGAGAGACTTCAAGAAATCCAGAGTTTCTGGGATTTAAAAAAAAATTTTTTGATGTAGATTACACGGAAAGAATTTTTTGATAAAAATTACTCTGTAATTTCGAGTAATCCTGGGCCGTTGAAAAAAATTGGTATTTTTTGTTTTAAATTTAAATTTTTTGTTTAAATATCAACATTGCTAGACTATGTTTTACTCTATTATTCAGTAATTTTTTAAAAGTCTTATATTTAATGGACTATTGTGAATATCCCATCTTAATCTATTAATTTTTACTCCATGCGATTAATTTTTACTCCCTAATATACCATTCTTTTGAACTCATTAATTTTTTGATGAAAAACTGCTTCTAACTCGAATAAATTTTCTAATCTATGAAAGTAATTTTTACTCTAAACTGCAGAGTAATATTTCAGTAGTCTCCGTTAATCTTCGGTTAATATCGGCTTCGATTAAATGTCTTTTATTTTGCTCGCGACAACTGACATATTACGCACACAAACGTAGGCTTGGAAAAAAGACGATCTCTGTATCTCTCTATAACTTAATATTTATTTTTAAATTAAAAAAAAAAATTGTATCTTTTCTTTTTCAACTCAATACGAGTAATTTTTTTTTATTCTTTTTCAAAATATTTATATTAATTAATATTCTAAGGCCATTAGATGGTTTTTAAATTTTTTATAGAAAATTCAGCCTATTCATTGTAATTTTTATTGTAATTCAATATAAATTTTATAAATTGAATCATCAACTTTTTATCATAACCGACGAGTAAAAATTGAACTAGAGAGAATTTATTTAGACAGCCGCTAGGTGTAATTTTGACTCGTAAGTATGAGTAAAAATTAATCTGATTGATTTTTACTCACTGAAAGAGTAAAATTTCGTAATTCAAAAGTAGAAAGTCGTAATGGCCCAAGATTACTCGATTTAGAGTAATTTTTATAATAAATAACATGACAATACTTATGCGAAAATTCTTTCCGAGTAAGAATGGAAAAAATTACTTACCCGTTCATCAGATTCGTCACGACGTCCGGGGGAAAATAGAACATTTCCCATGTGCACTTGCAAATTTTCCTGAAGTAATCGCGCCAATTGGGGATTTTGCGACAGAATGGCGGGATTTTGTTGCAGCAATTGCGCTAACGCTGGATTTGATGATAAAATTTGACTTAGTGGAGAATTAGCTAAATTGTGAAGCGCATGTTGACCCAGTTGATGTTGCTGATGTTGGTGCTGCTGGTCCTGATTGAGGCTCGGCGAAGTTGAAGTGATTGGTTGTGATGACTGCGATATCCCGGACGGATTGTTTGCTGAACGTGGTGGACTTTGGGGTGTGTGGGGTGGTGTCGGGGGACTTCCTGGTGCTGTTGATGATGCTTCCTTTTCTTCTTTCACTCTCACTCTATCTGTAATCATTAAAGAATAATAAGTAAAGAAAGAAAAAAAAATGGACCGAAAACTGAGACAGAACTTGGTACTAAATATAATACTACTTTGATATCAATAAATATTCAAGTCAACATTCAGGTCCTAGTAAGACTGCTAAGACCTACGTACTTTAGAATGTAAGTATTTATCCAGAATTTAAATCACATAACGATGTTCTATTTAGCAGCTGATAAATTTTGCGTATTTCTACTTGCAGCAGTCATTAGAACTTATTCAGACTCATTAAAAATGCTCAAGGACTTAATAGAGTTTGTCTAACCTCTATTTTAAATTTTTATAGGACCTAGTAGTACCTAGTTAGACTTTATTTTATAATCACTGGGAAGAAAAACCTCATGTAGAATTAAATATTATCATACATGATGTATAAAGATTTAAAAAAAATCATTTAAACTAAAATGATAGTGGTCAGACATTACTGTTTATTATCATTCCTTGTAATTGACTTGCTTATAATGATTGTTAATTAATAATTGATTATTTCATCGATGAAAAATTATTGGGCGTTGCTGGGGCTCGAACCTGGATCCTTCTGCGTATCAGTTGAAGTTTGTACCACTCTGCCAATTCACGGACTTACTATTCGAGATTATTTGTAAGGTTTTTTAATTAAATGTCAGTAGGGCCTAATAAGAGTTAAAAAGGTTCTGGCAAAGTTGTTAGAGTACTCAAGAGAATCTAAATAAAGCATATCAGGACCTCGAGGTTCTCGGAAGATCTTAGAAGAAAAAATGAAAAATTAAAACTATTATTAAAGATTTTTATTATGATATCAGTAGCACCTAAACGGAGTTAGAAAGGTTCTAGTACAATTGTAAGAGTACATAAAAGTATCTAAATAGAACATGTTAGGACTTACAGGTTCTGTCTAGATCCTAATTTCTAAAAAAGCAAATTTGTTAGATCCTAACAATACTTGAGGTCTTGAAGTATTTAATGAAATTGTAGTCAGCACTCAATAGGATTTTAGTAGAACTTAAATTTTCACTATAATATGAATTTCAAGTATTTTTTGTTAACGAAATTTGGAATCATTAATGTAAAAGTATTATTTTTTAATTTATAATAAATGAATATTATTTTTATTTTTCGTAAGCGCCTCAGCAAATTAATTAATAAACGATTCTAACAATTTAACAATTTACAATTGACGTAAATAAGAACAAATTGAGGCCCCTCTTTTATTCGATTACAGTCATTAGACGACATAAATCCGTCGACTATCAATAAACGCTCCACATATATATTAAGTGAATAAGATACTACACATACCAGCATAAAAATATATATACACGAATACAAACATAGTATATATATATTTAAAATTAAATATTTTTTAGTATTACAAAATTTACTATTAAACCTTATATTAATTGAAAAATATATATGTATATATATTTAACGACAAAAGTTAAAATTAAAATAAAAATATATTTATATAATAAATGAATAAATTTTAATGACAATTGATTTGTAATTTAACTTTTTAACGAACTCTTTCAATAGTTAATATTATTGCATATATATATATATATATATATATATATATATATATATATATGTATGTACATATAAATTTAAATAACAAGAGTTTATTAAAGAAGTTATCGTATCGCTTGAAGGCCTTACTAAATCATCATTTTATGTTTATTTTTATTTTACTTTGTTTTTTCAAGACTAAAGTTATTATTTTTTTATATTTATAGTTCTATATAAATTTAAATATGTCTTCGCTACATAAAAAGATCAAACAAAAAAAAATATAATTATTTATTAAATAATTGTTATAGTTTTAGAAACCGTTAGTTAAAAATGGCTATAACTCAAAAAATATTGGCTCTAGGCTTATATTGATAAGGAACTTTTTTGTAGGAAATTAAATTTGCTACAAAATTTCTTTTAAAGTTTTTTTTGTAGGAGTTATAGTTCAGCTGTAAAAATTACTCCAATGTTAATATTGACGAAATATTTAATTTGAATTTGAAGTCGAATTCAAATTCGCGCCATTTTTTAATCTTAAGTTAAAAAATTAATTTTCGCAGGAAAATTTTTTTTTAGAACGTATATTCAACAGAACAAGTGATTTAAAAATTTTTAATTAAATATTTTAATTGAAATAAAGTTTAAGTAAATTGCTTACTTAAAGTCATTAAACTTTAATTTTTTTTTGAATAAATAAAAAAAAATAAAACTTTTGACATCATGTCACAAATCAATCGTATATATAAATATATAATCGTGTTCATTGTTTTCTTTATGGCGGTTTTACAATTGCTGTTAAGTGGCCGTGAAATTACATTCATTGTTATTTTTTTTTATTTATTTCTTTTTTATTAATTATCAAGTTTTTATTTTTAATTATTTTTTTTTTATAATTTAACTGATGCATAAATAAATGAATTAATCAATTTTCCGTTTTTTTTTTTTTTTTTTTTTTTTAATAAAAAAAAACGTTTGTTTGGATTATTAAAGTGAAGAGTAAAAAATTAGGTAATAAATTGCTTTATGAATCATATCATTCGTTTAAAATATAAATAGGGGATGTTCTCGGTTCATTTGGCAAATATATAGTGCATGTGTACACAAAGAATGGAAAAAAATGGAATGAGCGGAAAGTATTGAAGGGAAGTTGTGAAAAACTAGTGAATAAGGGCTCAAGTCCCTATTTTACTTTTTTCTATATATATTTTATATATATGTATGTATTTTTTTTTTTTCTAGTCACGAGTTTTTGGGGCAGACGGTGAAATTGAGACGTCTCGATTCCAGAATCCCGTAATCTCTGGGCAACAGGTGTTACAGATTTTTTTTTTATGGTTTTTTTTATTAAGTCCTCTAAATTACATTTTTTACAGAAAAGAAAAAAAAATTATAGTAAAATTGGAAATCAATTTGTAAATAGACATAAAGACGTGTGTGATTTAAAGTAAAAAGGTTGTTACTTAATTGAAAATTTATGTAATAAATATATTTTAGAAATTAATCTTTTGTAAAAGTATTCGATAACGGCAACTTTTAAATTATCGGTCGGAGTAAATAAACACTTTGTTAATTATATTTAAATAGATTTCGAAAATAAAATAAATAGTTTAATTATTCTGGATATTTAATAAATAACAAAATTATTTTATTTGCTCGGATTAGCTCGACAAAGTTCTCTAACACGGCCAACAAATTTGCTGGCATCTGAAGTTAATCAGAAATCGGTTAATAGGCCATCCCCTTAATATTTGAATATTTATGTTGCAAACAATTTTATGGAGCGCAATCTTAAAGGATCGAAATTAATCATCTTAAATTCTATAAATTAATTATTTAAGAAAGTAATTTTGCAGCGGAGGCTTGACGTTTTGGCGATATAAAATCTTCTTTTAGCTTTTTTTAAAGTTTTTTTGAAATTCTTATTTACATATCTGCGGATTTTTGAGAAAAATAATAAAATCCTTGTAAACTTTGTGCTTCAAAAGTTAAATAGCTCAAAATCAACAGAAATTTGCATTCAAAAGCTTGAGCTTATCGATTAATTTCTTCGAGCTGTCACTATTATTTTTGAAAATTGTCTATCGTATCTAGTGCGGGTGGAAAAAAATAATAGCAACTTGCTGAAGATATTGAAAGCTAAACAAATAAAATAATAAATAAAAAACAAAAGATATTTCTTGGCTCAACAAATAAATATTTATTTATTCATCATTTAATATTTTTTTTATTCGTTAACTTACCAAATTATTATTATTTTCAAAATCAATATACAGATCCGCGAAACAATTTATAAGCAACAAAAAAAGTAACCGCGAATTTAAGAAAAAGATTAAAAAGAAATATTTAAAGCAGCACATCGTCACCAGAATTAATACCTTATTAAAATTATTTTTTCATCAATCCTCACATCTAGATAATTAACCAATTCAAACTTATCAAACTCATCTCAATAAATAGACAGTATGTCATTAAGTAATTATTATTTGTAGATCTGTACTTATTCACCCTAACATAAATAAAATAAATTATCTCTGCATTTTATTTTCTAACTCTTGTCTTTGAATAAAAATCGTTCGTTTCATTTTTTAAATATCAAAGATAATGAATCTCAGCCTCCAGGGCCGAAAGTCTATACTTCATATATTTATTTATCCACATACAGCTTTACATATATGTATAAAAAAATAAACGAAAAATTTTTTGTAACAAAAATGTAAATTAATTTTTTCCCTAGTAAATAAAAAAGAATAATTTATATTGCATTAAAATATGACAAATAAGTATCTCAACGGTTATTGGTTAACCATCTTTCACCCCTAAAAATAGCAAAAGGATATTTTATTCGAAAAACCAAAAAAAACGGTTACAAAAGGTAAAAAGATAGAAACTGGGGTGCGAGAGTTATTTAACCATCGATATTATGAACGATAAAACCAACACTTTTTTACTAAACCTCGCATCTTCATATCGCGACCCGGTTAACAAATCCCAGGGGGTCTAAATAAAATCCACTCCCTAACAACCTCTATAACATTTAACATTTACACAAAATTCCACCTTTTTTTCTTATTTTTTTTTACTGTTATGTGTACTCTCCTTAACCAAACCAGAGTGCAGGTATAAGAGATACGTATTACACAATACGAGGTGCAAAACTCCCATGAGAACGCATGAGGTAAAAAAAAAAATAAGAAAAAAGTTGGTGATGCCTCTTCTGGCTACCTGCATCATTTTTTTACCCTTCAAAATATAAAATACTGGAATACAATAAAAAAATCACGTGGAAGTAAACTTATACCGCCTGAGGACTAAGGACTTGGGGTTATAAGGATAAAAAATGAAGTATAAAAAAAATAATAATGAAAATGAAAATAAAAGTAAAGGGTAAGCCGAAGGATCTTCAATATAGAAATAGGGAATCCTCTGACCCCCAGTAGTTGATATCTTTTAAAAAGATCGGTGACATTTTAGAAAAATTACCTAACCCCTTATACCTTATAGATTTTTTTAGTCTAGAAATTTTTTAAAAATGTATCGATATGAGGTTTAAAAGTTTCTCATGGATGGTGTTTAAATCAATCATAAATATGACATTTTTTTAATTGACTTTTTTTTTTTTTTTAATTTTATTATAGTTTTTTTAAATATTTGAATTTAAAAATACTATTTTTAAAATTCGAATTTTTTTTTTTTTTTTTTGTAGAATTTTAATTCGAGCGAGAATATCAAATTTATAAATTTGATAAAAAAAAAATAAATACAAATATAAAATATATATGTATATATTTCACCGAAAAAAAAAAATTTGAAAACAGGATTGTCGCAGATTTTTTAAAGTTGTTATTGTAATTATCTGTATAAAAATTACTGAAAATTTTGAGCTCAATATTGTGCAGCTGCCCAAATTCAAAACACAGTAAGGGAGAAATTTTTCTAAATCGATTTTTTATTATTTTTAGATTCAGTTAAGTTTTGTGAACATGATTCAATTTAT
Source organism: Microplitis demolitor (assembly GCF_026212275.2). Lineage (NCBI taxonomy): Eukaryota > Metazoa > Arthropoda > Insecta > Hymenoptera > Braconidae > Microplitis > Microplitis demolitor. The sequence continues at coordinate 3,222,346 of NC_068546.1, forward strand.
GTTTCAAAAATTTTATTTTTGTCAGTTACTGTGTTTTAAAATATGGCATCCATGTGGTTTTTATTTGTACAAAGAAAAAAAAAATTCTTGGCACGAGAAAAATTTTGCACTATCTATTGAAGACAAAATATTTAATGGTACTGGTTAGCCTACGTCTAATAATTTTTGGATTCTTTTAAAAATGATAAATTTAAAAAACAATTATATTTCAAAAAATTGCACCTACAGTTTTTAAAATTTTCTACATGTGCATATTTTTAGTTTTTTTTTTTGTAATTGATTTACGGAAAAAAAATCCGAAAATTGTTAATTGTCTACTAACCTCAAAATTATAAATTCTCTTAAGACTAGAAAAAAAATTTCTCGACAGAATTTTTGTATTGCTTCAAAAAAAATTCTAATTTCAATTTCAATTGTAAAAATTTTCTGGGGGCAAAAAAAAATTTTTTACGTCAAGAAATTCTTTTTTTTTTTTTTGAGTAAGGATGATTTTTTGAATTTCGACCAATTTTCGGTTTTTTCAATTTTGACATTAATTTTTTTTTTCTTTTTTTAATACTAACATTTTCTTTTTTCAAATCGTCTACTTAAACTATAAATTTTACAGAGAGTAAAATCAATTAAAAAGAAAGAATACTCAAGCAATTTTTAAATTATGTGACGATCCTTAAAAGTGACGGTTAAAAAGACTATATATATAAATATATATATAAAAGTTATAATAAAATTCTTCTTCCGGTTTCACATTTCCACATTTTAGAGGATCGACTCTTGAAATTCGAGCGATTATTTTTCCGTTGTCACTTGAGAACCGGTTTTTTTTTTTCTTAACATCTCTTATTTTTTATATTTTTTACCAACAGAATCATACTCTGCCTTCCATCTATATATACATACATATACACATATATATGAACTACATTGAAAGTCACACGAATAGTGAGTAAAAAAAACTAAGAGATTAATCTAGCTCACAATCATAGATGATCAGTCACGTTATTTATTTTTTTTTTTTTCTTAATATTTTTTATTTATTTTCTATGTATTTGTAATTCAAATTTAAAAATCTATTGAAAGCCTGAAAGACGTAAGGTCATTAGTTTGATTTTTATTTTTTGTTTGATGGATTATGAAATACATAAATTAGAAAATCAAACTTTCACTTAGAAAAAAGAAAAAAAATCAATTCTATTTCTATTTGTGAATTTTTGAATAAATTTATGTGCGATTTCAAAATTAATGGAGAATACGCAGAATTAGTTTAGAAAATAAATATATTTAAGAAAAAATAAATAAATAAAAAGGGGTTAAATAAATAAAAATGACATGTTAAATTTCTCAAATAACGATCAGGGGTCCGGAGAAATATTTCGAAACGCGAGAAACACAGACCTCATGCTGCGCATATGCACAGAATTGCATCCTTTAACTCTATATACCCTTTTTGCTTATAAAGAGAATGCTATACTAGTCCTATGTTGTCCTTTAGGACATTTAAAAAGAATATATTTGTTGCACGGACCAGACGATCGTACACGATCTTTTAAGACGTAGACATTTACAATTATTATTATTCTTTTTTATTTATTTTTTTTTTATTTTACACGATTATTCTACTCACTTATTTTATGTATTCATTCTTTTTACATTCAAATAACCCAATGAAAAAATTTATTTTGCTGACATTTTTCTAGTATTCATGTAACAAATAAGAAATTTTGATTAATCAAAATTTATGTGCAATGGAAAATATTATTGCTGGGGTGGTTATTAAAATTTTTGAGTTTTATAGCGAGCGAAATGATTGATATATTTTTGAAATACGAATAATGTAGATAAAAATATAAAAAGGATGATAATTAAAGCGCGATATTGAGGTGGACAAAAATCAAAAATATTTTTCAGGTTTAATTTTTTTTTAATCCGAACCTGTTATTTAGAAACATTAAAAACATAATTACAAATAATTGTTTATTTAAAAATTTATGTTATATAACTAAAAATGAAACATTATTCCAATGGAATCTTAGTGTTGATCTTTTCTTTGACGCAATAATGTCTCTAACTCTAAAGTCCAGGCAAATGGCAAAAAGACACTTAACTTTAAATAACTATCGTATTTAATTAAATATTATTTTTTTATTTAAATATATTTTATCATCAAGTCATTGAGCTTTTTAATATCAATAGCAAATGAAAAATTTATAATAAATAACGAGCTTATAGCTTCCAGGCAGATTACGACAATTATAGACCCGCAGTGATCTTGACATCCACTAGGTGATAAATTGTTAATAAATATAAAATAAAGTGACGGAATATTTACGCTGTCATTAACTTTAATATTTAATATTTAACGTCGATCACAGCGACACTTTTTTCCGTTTAATAATTACGAAAATATTATAATTTTAAAATGGCAAGTGCCAAAAGTTTAAAACTCGCGCCGAAAGTTTAAACATAAATTTTTTTTTCACCGGTTAATTTATTTCATTCATTACTTTTTTTTATAAAAGTGTCGTACTTTAGCTTTAATAATATCCAGTGGAAAAAAAGTAAATATTGAAAAAATAAATAAAATGTTCAGTGAGCGATCCTGAGAATCTGTCGAACTACATCTCAGGCCTCTAATAATTTTTTCTTAAAAATCATCCCAATTAATGGATTTAAAACTTGCGATCCCATAGAAAAATCAATTGCCAGACATTTTTTTTACCAGCACAGCTTTTAGTTCGACCCTTACCCAACTAATGAACCAAATCTTCAAAAACATCTCATAAACAATTCATTCGATCGATTCAAAAATTAAATAACCTCTTTCTCAACAAACTCTCAATCATCGCACCAATAATTTAAATAATCAACTCCAGTAATAAAATAATCATCCATACATTCGCACACTTCCTATTTTAGAATATTCGAAACTCGAAAAATAACTTCTTAGACTCCAAAATATATAAAAATAAATAAAACTATTCTATGAAAAAAAAGGGAAAAAAACCCCAGTCAATTCGTAAATTTTTACGAGATACTTAAACCTTTAAACGGGTCACACGGGTGCCAGTCGTCTGTCCGGGGTCAGATTTCAAATTTGCAAGGAAATCGGTTAACCCCGTGATGTCGACCCGATTTTTCTCAGGGATTAAATCGAGCATGAGTCTCATCTCTCTTTAGTTCTCATTCCCCATACGTACTTTTTTTTCCTAATATATATATATATATATATATATATATTTTTTTTTTCCCCATATTGTATTCTGCACTTACTTTACTACTCACTTACCCTACCCAGATAAACATTAAAACTTAAATTTCTGTACTAGACTAGCGTAACTTCTCCTTCTCAATATACACACATTACTCAAGTATATTTCGCAGTGCAGGTAGATATATATATATATATATATATATATATATATATATATTCCCCGCCAGTGGGTTCTACCTGCACGCGTACCGTTCATAGTCCCCTCAAGGGGTGACGAAATGTGACGTACGGAAAAAAAAATTCACCCAAACTGAGAGATTGAAGAAATCCGCGGTATAAAAAAAAATATGAAGGATTACCAGAAGTGGAGAGAAAAAAAAATAAAAACTGCAAGTAAAAACGTTTTTTTTGTTCACATTCATCAGAGGGTTGGAATGGGGTAAAAGTGAGTTAATAGTCGGTAAAACGGTATTCACCTTATGACCTTAGGGTTCACAATTTTTATTTTATTTCGAGCTGTGAGATAACTACTGATCTAACTCTGCTGTTTTTTATCCTTTTTTTTTAATTATTTGAGTCACATATGGACTTAAATTTGAATAGATCGTAAACTTACCAGTTTAGGGAAAAATGTTAAGAGACCTTTTTTGTAAGAAATTTAATTAACTATAAATTTGTATTCATATATTTTTATCGTATCTTTTATAGTTTGTCTGAAAATTTGAGTTGAAGTAAACAAAGTATGAAATACTGGAAAAATGAGGGTCAAAATGGTTTTTAAACATTAAATTGATATTCTGGCGAAAATATCAAAGATTTGATAAATATGATAAGGAACAATTTTGTAGATAATTAAATTTACTACAAAAAAGATATCATTGACTTTTGATGTAAAAATGATAGTTGATAAGATATTTCAATTTAAAAAAAAAAACTTTTGGTGGGAAAAAAAATTGATAAGATTTTTTATTTTTTATTTTGATAAAAAGATAAAATAAATATTTTTATTGAAATTCAATTTTCGGAGATGAAAAATAATGAATTAATAGTTAGTTAAAAAAATAAATGGTTGCAAAATAAAAAAAATTAGAGACGTCAATTCGGACAAAAAATATCTTGAAAAGGATACTTTGAATTTTTATCAAGATGTAAAAATGACAGGATCATTTTTAAAGATTCCATTTGAAGATTATATTTTTGTTCAACAAATTCATATTGTTGAGAAAAGAAAAAAAAATTTTCAACTTTTTTCATCAATTTATTTTCAAACAAAGCTCGAAAAAAAAAAAGCAAAATAAAAAAAGAAGAAATTATTAATAATTTTTCACGTACCGAAAAAGGCAACGAGAGATGATGAATTGAAAGATAGAAAATAAAATAAATAATAATATAAAAAATAAAAAGAAGGAAATAAGAATAAAGGAGGAATAAAAGAAAGGGTAGAAGGAAAAAAGGATATAACGGCTGAGAATCTAAAGTTCACAACTGCCGCGCTCATTTTTTCTCGTGAGGCCCAAACCTGAAAACCCTTTTATTCTTTATCCCTTCTTCATTTCTTTATATATAAATATATATATATATATATATGTATTATGTACATAAACCATATATACACATATATGCGTATATATAGATATATGAACTAAACTCCCACCCCGGAGGCTAAGATTAATTATCTTTTATATTTAAAAAATGAAACGAACGATTTTTACCCAAACAAAAGAATTTTTAATTTAAAACGCGAAGATAATTTATTTTATTTTATTTATGTTAGGGTGAATAAGTACAGATCTACAAATAATAATTACTTAATGACATACTGTCTATTTATTGAGATGAGTTTGATAAGTTTGAATTGGTTAATTATCTAGATGTGAGGATTGATGAAAAAATAATTTTAATAAGGTATTAATTCTGGTGACGATGTGTTGCTTTAAATATTCCTTTTTAATCTTATTCTTAAATTCGCGGTTACTTTTTTTGTTGCTTATAAATTGTTTCGCGGATCTGTATATTGATTTTGAAAATAATAATGATTTGGTAAGTTAACGAATAAATAAAATATTAAATGATGAATAAATAAATATTTATTTGTCGAGCCAACAAATATCTTTTGTTTTTTATTTATTGTTTTATTTGTTTAGCTTTCAATATCTTCAGCAAGTTGCTACTATTTTTTTCCACGCGCACTAAATACGATAGGCAATTTTTAAAAATAATAATGATAGCTCGAAGAAATTAATTGATAAGCTCAAGCTTTTGAATGCAAATTTCTGTTGATTTTAAGCTATTTGACTTTTGAAGCACAAAGTTTACAAGGATTTTATTATTTTTCTCAAAAATCCGCAGATTTGTAAATAAGATTTTTAAAAAAACTTTAAAAAAAGCTAAAAGAAGATTTTTTATCGCCAAAACGTCAAGCCCCTGCTGCATAATTACTTTCTTAAATAATTAATTTATAGAATTCAAGATGATTAATTTCGATCCTTTAAGATTACGCTCCATAAAATTGTTTGCAACATAAATATTCAAATATTAAGGGGATGGCCTATTAACCGATTTCTGATTAACTTTAGATGCCAGCAAATTTGTTGATCGTGTTGGTGAACTTTGTCGAACTAATCCGAGAAAATAAAATAATTTTGGTTATTATTAAATATCCAGACTAATTAAACTCTTTACTTAATTTTCGTAATCTATTTAAATATAATAAATAAATGAAATACATGTATACAGATAAATATAGTTGTCTGTCCAACCACTGGGACAGTCTAATTATACAAATCCATCTTTTCAAATTCTCTAGCATTAAAGGGGCGGTCTATTAACCGATTTCTCATCAACATTAAATGCCATCAAATTTGCTTTGAATATAAAATTCTATTTTATCTAATCTACAAAGCGATTACTTCGCACATCATATAATTCAATTTATCAGTTTAATAAATTAATAATTGACTTACAGCTTTTTTTTTTCAAATAGTTCATTCTGATAAGCACGTTCTTCACAAAACGACGATAGGAAACGAGATTATGTACAAATTTCTATAATAACACTTTACATATATATATATATATATATATATATATATATATATATATATATATATATATATATATATCAAAAATAAAATACCTATTTTTTATTTTTATATTCTCATACTTCAAACATTTCACAAAATTTCTCTATTACCCAAAAATAATTAAAATTCCTAACAAATTTATTCGGAAAAAAAAAAAAAAAAAAAAAAATAAGACAACCATAACCCAAATAAATATTTATTCACTCAATCACTCGGGTGTTGATGACCATAAGAAATGAGTACATCTGCACTATAAAATCATCCATAAACCAGTTTATCCATATTTTTATTTTTATATCTTTTCTCTCTCTCTCAAAAAAAAAAAATAAAAAAAGGAAAAATAAACTACACCTAATGAACCTGGACTAGTTTCTCCCTTTAATTTTCCACGGAGCTCAGATTAATTGATTACGTCCACACATTACCTACACACCTACTACGTACCCAGCATTTAATGTCCAATACCACAATTTTTTTTTATTTTTCCCATTAATTGTCGTATATAAAGTATGTAATTTACAAAAAAAAAATTCAAACCACCCACAACTTTTATATTTAAATTTAAATAATTCATAAAATTGAAAAATAAAAAAAAAAATGAAATTCAGTTTTTTCGACAGACAAGACACGGGCGTGACGAGTTTACTTCGTCTTGTTGTTCTATCAGTACTTATGATCATATGGACAGGATATGCGAAAGGTATTAAAGGAGATCCCTTTATATATTTATATATACATATATATGTAAAATAAGAGAAAGAAGAGTAAAAAAGTATAAAAGAGTTTAGTTTGAAGTTGTGGCTTTTATATATATATATATATATATATATATATATATATATATATAGTATTTAAGACGAGGCTAATTTTAATATTCAAATTCCATGAGGCTTAAGAGACTCTGAATTGTGAATAAGAGAGTAAAAGAGGGTAAAAGAGATGAGAGAAGAAGAGAGGAGAGGAGAGAAGTAGTCACTCTTTGGTAGAAGTTTACTCTCTTTAATGTATGGTGTGGGTTTGTAAGGCAGTTCCGAGGATGGGGAAAAGAACTGAGAAGAGGTGAAGACGAAGATCGAGAGAATGAGGGGGAGTAGGGGGAGGAGATGCTGGGAATTCTCATCTGAAAAGGGAACAGCATAACCGATTCACGAACTCATAAATTTTAAATTATGGCAAGAAAAAAATGAATTTGCTAAATTTATTTATACGGCGGATAAAATTAGTAATATATATATATGGATATATATGAATATATTTTGGGCGAAATGAGTTGAATTATGGTAAAAGGTAATCCGAAAATATGAGTGTATAATTTAGGATTCGAAAATAATCGGTCATTTCGTATATATTTTTTAAGCCGTTTGTGAAAAAGTGTCAAAGAGATTTAAATTGCTTTAGTGGCTAAGCCGTTGAGTTTAGCGACCAAACATCTAAGAAGTTTTTTTTAGGAAATTTTTTACTCTACAAATAAGGTCTTATGTGAAATTGTCGTGGGATGAGTGAATTTTGAGTTAGAGCTGTTTTAAGTTTTATGAGTAATTAAGTATTTTGTGAGAGTACTCTGAGCTTTGGAGGCCTGTAACTTTTTAATTAATTGATTTATGGTAATTTTTAATCAGAGACTTTTTGTAGGGAATTAAATTTCCTAAAAGTTTTACTCAGATGTTTTTTTTGTAAAATTGATAGTTTAGGCGGGAGAGACGTTTGAATGTAAATTTTGTTAGTGGTAGAAAATTTTTGAATTTTTCCTCAGTCGTTTTTTTTTTTTTTTTTTTTTTATATTTTATATAGTGGATTAAATAATGTCCTGTGAAAAAGGGTTGAAAATATATCCTGAGAATTATAAACGAATCGTATTACTGGTTAAAAAAAGATGTATTAAAAGGGTCGGGAATAAATTATTTTATTTATTTTATTCACTTTAAAATATTATTATTATAGTCTAGTGACGGTGAAATGGGTGAGGGGGCATCATTTGCGTATGTGATGGCAAACGGGTAAAAAAGTCAGAAAAATAAAGTTAGGTAAATTTTATGGGGCCTCGTCTGTTGATTCGCCAATGAAATTTCTGGCCCATTACCCGACGCTGCCGAAACCGAGTCGAATTTCCGGCATTAATTCGACATTATGCGATATTCAAATAGACCCCCCGGTATTTTACGTCTAACGAGCATCACTACAGCCCCTGGGAACGTTCCACCATCTTATCCATATTAATTTTTTAAATAAATTTTCAGCCTGAAAAAGATATTCAGTAAATTCTCAACACTTTCCCATCAACACTAAATGTTATTAATAGTTTTTTTTTTGTTTATATATTTTTTATAAAAAAATTTTAAAATTTAAGTATCAAAATTTTTTAAATTTTTATTTTTATTATTTTCCATTTTACTCCACATTAAATTTTCTTTTACAGCTACTGTATAAGTATAAAATATTTACTTGAAACTCAAAGTAAAGTAATAAATTTCTTTAAATTTTCTTTGGCCAATTTTAAATTTTTACCCCGAATTTTAAATTTTTATTTATGACGATGACATTGACACTGAATATATTCGGAAAAAAATTAGAATTAGAAAAAATTAACACACTTAAAATTTTGGCCCCAGGGGTTTATTTTGCCCCATATTAATTTTTTCCAGTAGCTGTCACTATTAATATCAAAATACTTGTTCGACTACTAAACAAAAATCGAAATTAGGTAAAAAAAAAAAAAAAGTTGAACTCAATTTTTATAGGGAGGTTCATTTTACCCCATATTAAATTTTTATTGTACAGCTGCCATATAAAATATTTGCATGGAAGCAAAATAAAATACAAAAAATTTAATTTTCAAAATCGGTTAGTGGCGCCAATTTTTCCCAAAATTTTGAATTTTGATTTATGACCAAATGACATCGATATCAAATATATATAGAAAAAAAATCAGAACTAAAAAGGAATAATCCACACAACTGAAATTTTTGTCCCATGAATTGATTTTGTTTCGTGTAAAAATATGACGATTTCCAAAATTTCATTATTTTCCATACATTTAAATATTTATAACTTTCAAAACTAGTGAAATAAAATTTACCTGCCTAATTTCAAAATCCACAACAGAAAATTTTTATTAAAAATTTTTTTCAAAATAAAAATCAAAAGTCATCTTCAAAAACTGCGTTCCTGATAAATTTCAAAATTGGACATCCTAATTCTAATATAAAATGTCAATAATTGATACTCTGTCACATAATTAAATCTTTGATCCAATCAACAAAATTTCCAAATTTTTTCGTGTTCAAAAAAAAATCCAGTGCCCAAAAACAATGTAGTAATTTTGAAAAATTGAGCCTATATACCTCAAGGTACTCAAAAAATAACAATAATGAAGTAATCAACTCAATCAACAAAATTTCCAAATTTTCTCGTATCCAAAAAAATGCAATATCCAAAAATGATATGGAAATTTTGAAAAACTGAGCATATATACCTCTAGGTATTCAAAAAATAATAATAATGAAACAACCCGATCAACAAAATTTCAAAATTCACTAAACGTGCCCAAAAAATGTAGTAATTTTAAAAAATTGAGTCTATATGCCTCTAGGTACTCAAAAAATAGTAATAATGGAATAGTGAACCCAATCAATTAAATTTCAAAATTTTTTCATATCCAAAAAAATTGAATACCCAAAAATAGTGTAGTAATTTTGAAAAATTGAACCTATATACCTTTAAGTATTAAAAAAATAATAATAATGAAATAATGAAGCACATGTTAATATCCACTGGTTCCAAAAAAATGATGTAAAAAAAAAAAATAAACAAGTAACTATTGAAAAGGATAAAGAGAAATCAATGGGAAGCAATCTTTAAAGCTGAAGCTAGGAATTCCTGCTGATGGATTGGTCATCCGTGATTAATTTGACAAGCTGACTTTCTGGTTTTCGGAGATGAGAAGTACATATATATATGTATATACGTATAAAAATATAAAACTTATATATATAGAAAAGACTGACAAGGCCCCGAAGGCGCCCCTGAGGCCTCGTGTGGGCCTAATGGTTCCCTCTTATACGTCTTTCTCACGTCCGAAACAAAATTTTCGTATCCTTACATATAATACCTTAATAACAAAACAAAATAATTCTCAAGGTTAACTTTTTAAAATTAATCAATCTCCAAAAATATCATTATAGTTCATCGAACTTGGGACTAATGACGATAATTATTATAATTATCGGTTATTGTTATTATTATTTATATTTAAATTATAAATGAACAAGTTAATTTTTGGAAAAATATATCGAATAAGGTAAACAGTTTCTTATAAAATAATATAATCAATAGACTGAGTGAGAGACATTACCCACGTCCTCTATCCGGTTTAAAAGGATCCCATTGAATTCTAAATTTAAACGAATGTCCGAGTGTCAGCGGGCTGACGGGCTAAATAAACAAGATGCCCTGAAGTAGTCGCTCTGGGTAAGAATTAAAAATAAAGTGAATTTAAAATAAGACCTGATTTTTTTTTTTTTTAAATTAAAATTTGCTGCTAAAGAGATCACGAGCAAAGTTAATAAAAAGTGAAGAATAGATAAAGTTTTATTAATAGCAATTGCAGAACAACTGGAATTTCTAGATGATGGACAAGACATTGGGAAAAAAATTAAGTGGTTAATTGACAAGGAAAATAAAGTTTAATTATTTGAAAAAAAGTAACTTGTGGTTTTCTATTGTGGGTATTCCGGTAGGTAAAGAGACTCAACTGGTTTTGCAAAGGCTGCAAAAGCTGCTCTATTTAAATTTATCAAGTTTTGCTGCTGCAAGATTTTTTCGGTTGAAATTGGGGTGAGATTTGGTCTGCAAATTTTTGGTTCTCTACGAGGCTAAAATTTGGGTTCAATTATATTTTTAAAGCAGATAATTTGAAAAAAAAAAATTGGGATTTCTTTTTTTTTAATTTTTGAAGCAATTTAAAATTTGAGAGTAATTTGTCTGTGTACTATAATTTTTTAGGTAATTTTCAAAACTGTGAGGAATTTTTTCACTTTTTCATGGGAGTTGTATGCAGGTTCTTGAAGAAAAATTATTTCGATCTATATAACGATAGCTGATTAGATCTTTTTAGACTCAAATTTTTTTTTGGAGAAAAATTTAAAAGATAAAAAAAAAGTTTATTTGGTTTTTTGAAAATATCTTTCGAAATATTGAGTTATATGAAAAATTGTAAGAATCTTTTTTTGTAGAGCTTCAAATTCTCTACAAAAAAGGATACTTACAATTTTCTATATAACTTGATATTTATAAAGATATTTACAAAAAACTAATGAAACTTTTTTTTTTTGAAAAATTCAAAAGATCAAAAAAAAGTTTCATTCATTTTTTGTAAATATCTTTTAAAATATTGAGTTATACAAAAAATTACAAGAAACCTTTTTTGTAGAGCTCTAAATTTCCTACAAAAAAAGATCTCTGCAATTTTTCATATAACTTCATATTTATAAAGATATTCATTAAAAACCAATAAAACTTTTTTTTTTTGAGAAATTTGTAAGATCAAAAATAAAAGTGTAATTAGTTTTTTGTAAATATCGTTTGAAATATTGAGTTATATAAAAAAATGCATGAATCCTTTTTTGTAGAGCTTCAAATTCTCTACAAAAAAGGTATTTTACAATTTTTCAAAAAACCGATTACCTATTGAGTTATTTTGAATTTAAAATTGTCTAGGATATTTTAGATCGTTAGAGTTCAAGAATCAAAAACTAAAATTTTTGAATGACTAAAATTCAGAATTTTAAAAAAAAATCTAGAGATCTAAAGTGCATAAAAAAGTTTTATTGTTTCTGCGTAATTTTTATAGAAACAAAAAAAAAAACAAATAAATCCCTTTTATTATTAAGCACAAAAAAATGAACGGACGGTTTTAACCAGAGGATGAGGGCGATCAACAGGTAGCACTCATCTCAGCTTTTCCAGCATCAACAGGTGGCTCAAATTTACGATAATTCCTCCTCAGAAAAGTAAATAAAACAAAGCAAAAATAATTTTCTTATTTTGTTTCTCATCGAAGAAAAAAAATGCAAAACCCATCTCCAGTTTCGCGTCACAAAATAACAATGACAACAAACCAACATCAAAGACACCATCAACAAAGAAGTCTGAGGAACCACTCCCTGCATATAAAACCATTTTAAAACCACAGGTGGCTGCACTCTCGATATCTCCATCTCAAAGTATCCAAAATCCCTATCAATTAATTAATCTCCACACAATAGTGTAAGTCCAAGAGGAAAAAAAATCTGTAACCTACGAAAAGAAGGTCGGAAAAGAAAAAAGTAAAATAAAAAACGTTGATAAATTTTGAATATGATCGAGGAACTGACTGAGAACCTAAAGGCCGTCTTTAAAAATCTCTTTTTTCTTGATGTTCTTGCCATCAGTTAGCTCTCTTACATTAGCCTTTATCCCGAATGTAAATGATTAATGGGTCCACCGAAAGCTACGACGTTCTCGACAATTTTCTCAGTCATTCTCTTCACTCTTCTTTTACCTTATCCTTATTCTTATTTTTATTATTCTTGTTCTTGCTCTTATACTTTGGTCTTATTAGTATTTCCAAGTCTTTGGTATGTCTACATATCACACATCCATCTAACGTCCACATTTATATATATGTATGTATATGAATACTTATTTCAATTTTTATTTTATTTGGTTTGAGCTAATTCCTACGGCTTTGTGGCCAGATGTAAAGGAAGTCCGTGAACGAGAGAACCGTAAGTGAAATCCGATTATGGATTAGAACCGTATGAAAGTGAATTACGTCATTTTATGTTAATAATAATATGGAATATGTTAAATATTATTATTTTTTAATATTTTACTTTTAAATATTCATTTGAAATGTGTTTTGTAATTTTTGTGGGCGTTGATATCATTCGAGAGCTCGTTTGCCTGGAAATTTACTGCGGGATGATCGCGCATTTGCTAATTAATTTTTCAATTAGTTTTCGGATTTGAAAATGAATCAAGGAATGGATGTTTGTATAGAGAAAGTGGGCGAATGTATGGATGATTATTTTATTACTGGAGTTGATTATTTGAATTATTGGTGCGATGATTGAGAGTTTGTTGAGAAAGAGGTCATTTAATTTTTGAATCGATCGAATGAATTGTTTATAAGATGTTTTTGAAGATTTGGTTGATTAGTTGGTTAAGGGTCGAACTAAAAGCTGTGCTGGTAAAAAAAATGTCTGGCAATTGATATTTTCTATGGGATCGCAAGTTTTGAATTCATTAATTTGGATGATTTTTAAGAAAAAATTATTAGAGGCCTGAGATGTAATTCGACAGATTCTCAGGATCGCTCACTGAACATTTTATTTATTTTTTCAGTATTTACTTTTTTTCTACTGGATATTATTAAAGCTAAAGAGCGACACTTTTATAAAAAAAAGTAATGAATGAAATAAATTAACCGGTAAAAAAATAATTTATGTTTAAACTTTCGGCGCGAGTTTTAAACTTTTGGCGCTTGCCATTTTAAAATTATAATATTTTCGTCATTATTAAACGGAAAAAAGTGTCGCTGTGATCGACGTTAAATATTAAATATTAAAGTTAATGACAACGTAAATATTCCGTCACTTTATTTTATATTTATTAACAATTTATCACCTAGTGGATGTCAAGATCACTGCGGGTCTGTAATTGTCGTAATCTGCCTGGAAGCGATAAGCTCGTTATTTATTATAAATTTTTCATTTGCTATTGATATTAAAAAGCTCAATGACTTGATGATAAAATATATTTAAATAAAAAAATAATATTTAATTAAATACGATAGTTATTTAAAGTTAAGTGTCTTTTTGCCATTTGCCTGGACTTTAGAGTTAGAGACATTATTGCGTCAAAGAAAAGATCAACACTAAGATTCCATTGGAATAATGTTTCATATTTAATTATATAACATAAATTTTTAAATAAACAATTATTTATAATTATGTTTTTAATGTTTCTAAATAACAGGTTCGGATTAAAAAAAAATTAAACCTGAAAAATATTTTTGATTTTTGTCCACCTCAATATCGCGCTTTAATTATCATCATTTTTATATTTTTATCTACATTATTCGTATTTCAAAAATATATCAATCATTTCGCTCGCTATAAAACTCAACAATTTTAATAACCACCCCAGCTATAATATTTTCCATTGCACATAGATTTTGATGAATCAAAAGCACAAAAAAATAAAAAACTTACCGTGGGCAGAATTTTGAATAGGACTCGACCTTTCAGACAAACTTTGGCTTATAGTACGTAACTGCAATTGCTGACCAGTATGTGGATTAAGAAACGTAGGCGGCAGTTGTCTGCTGACAGTTTTAGCAAGTTCACCACCTGCTAGACCATAACTCGCCAGTAGTTCTTGCATCATTGACTCAGCATACTCTGGGATCCCTTCAATTGGTTTTCGTTCCACCTCAGACTCAAGACCATCAGCTGGATCATCATCGAACGGCGTGTCCTGGTCGTCAAGCCGGCTCGATTCAACGGCATCGCTCTTGTCTGACTCGGACATGGGACTGCGTGCCTATAGAACGGAGCAAAAAACAACCAAAGCTTCAGTTTCTGCCCGGTCACTCAATCCAACAGCTAAAAATCTCCCAGTTGCAAACTTACCTCCCCCGAAGGTGAATAGAGTTTCTGTGATCTGAGGTGTTCTAAAATACACTTATGTCTTATCGAATCAGTGCTTTCGTCGTCTTCATCAGAAGATGGCGGTCTCGTGGCAACAGACAAATCCATTGGACTAGTTTCATTATTATTGAGCCGTTTTGCCGGCCTCTGTTGTAATTGCATCTGTAATTGCTCATCGCTGCTCAATGAACGCAATGTTTTCCTTTCGTACTCAACAATATCGTTACAACTATTTGTTTCCTCCATAACCTCGCCGTCGTCTTCGACTTCTTGCTCAGACTCATCGTCGGAAACTTCGGCCATTCGACTACTTATTGGTTTAAAATTTTTTCTTTTATTACGCGGTTTCTGGGCACTTAGCTGATTACGCACACTTGGTGGCCCATCATACTGCGAGTCTCCGCTGTCTTGGTCTGCGCTCGAAGTGCCCCGACGGGACGTCGCGTAATTGTATACCGAGTCGGAGAGCATCTCCGCTAATAAAACAATCATTTTTATTAATTTCACTTACAATCTATAATTACTGTCAAATATCATTCAAGTTCCCTCTCCCTTTGCTTTCATTTCACGCGCGCATCTGTACTGCGCAGGTGACTGCGACGGGGGGGATCTGTTACGAAATGTTCCGTTACATTTTTTGAACTTGAATGAAATTTGACAACTTTCCGTGTATAAAAAATCTGGTACTAAAATTTTTAACAGTGAAACTCAAAATCCCAGACAATTTTGAACTTAAATTGAATATTTTTGAAAAAAAATTTTTAACAGCATTCTAGTGACGTTTTGTTGGAATTTTTCAAAGGAAAATAATTCGATTTGAAAATTTTGCAGGTTTGGAAAACGAAATACAATAAATTTTGAAACTAGATGCAAATATTTTTATGATACTGTAGCCGACGACTGATAATCTTTGGATTTTTTTTTTGACACTTAAATTAAAAAAAAAAAAAATATTTAATAAAATTGCACATGTAGTTTTATTAATTTTCTACATGTGCATATTTTTATTATTTTGTTTTTTAAAAATTTAACTGTCAAAAAAAAAAAAAATAAAATTGTTAATTGTCTGCTAACCAGGATCATATATTTTTTGACGTTTATTGAAATTATTCAAGAAATTAAATGGTTTTTTACTAAAATTTTTGAAATTCAAAAAATGATCAACTCAAAGTTTAAAATTTTCTCAAAATTATTAGCTCACTTGGAATATTTTTGGAACAAATTTTGTTTTTATACGGAATACTGCTAAAAACAGTGATAATTTTTTATTACTTACTGGGGCCATAAGGACTCGTTACTGCTGACATCGCGGCTTTCACGGTGTCCTGGAACAGAATAATGTTTGACTTAATAATAGATATTCATAAAAATAATTGTACGTGCATATATATATAAATATTTAAAGACAATTCCGTAAGAGTGAAATCATCAAATAGTGGATTGTGGATGATTTGTCAGTATTAATACTCGAGACAATGAAATAAGAGATAGCAGAATATATAAAATCGCACACAGGTGTGTCAGTAATTGCGGAATGTCATTTAATACCGTTGGTTTATTTAAAATAACTTATTGTTTTATAGATTAATTTACACATATAATTTAAAAAAAAAAAGCAATAAATAGTTGAGGTGTTATCGTTAAATTAACTGCAAATTGACGAGATTTTAAATGAAATAAAAATATAACAAAGGATTTTATTCGTGAAATGGCGATAACAAGCTTGACAATTTCAAAGTTATTGAAATGCTTTTCCCCACCTTTAGTTTTGTATTAACGACTTGGCTTAAATTACTCTCACGTTGTAATTCTTTTAATGTATTGGTCTACGGTATGATATGTGTGCACGTGTGTGCATATGTTGATGTGTGTTGTATGATATATAGGAAACGTGCAATAGTATTGGTCTGTTTCTCAGTTCATCTGATGCTGGTAAGACTAGTCTAAATGTGCAAACGTTTAGCTTTCAACTCAGTGTTGTGCGGACTTATACACACCAAAGGGATAATTAACATCTGTTACGGCACCTACGGCCACAGGCGACGCCCTGATACATATAAATATATATATGTACACGATAACTGAGAGAACTCTGCACCCAACACAGTTTATGTGCTGCTGTGAAAAGGATTATGGGGCGGAGATAGTTTGTTGATTATTTTTTTATTTTTTAACTTTGATTTTTATATTCACGGTAAATTTGCCACATGAGATTTTAGATATTTTTTTTCCTTGAGATGTTATACGATGAAGTTTCATTTTTTTTTTATTACTGTATACGAAATTAAGAGATTACAAGATTTTTATCGGAGAAATCAGTTTTTAAGATGTTGCATTTTTGGTTAACTTTATTGGTATTTTAATCTTGTAGAAGATTTTTTATGTAAATATTTTAGTAGAATGCTTTTTTTTTTTTGAAGACGTGTACAAGAAATTTAATTATTTGAAAGTTTAGAATAAGAAATAACAAAATTATGATCTACATCATTTTTAACATTTTTGGTGCTAAACTAAACTTGGAAATTCTGAACTCAGCAATTTATTTTAAACATTCTATACACATGTATGGAGGGAATATGTTCTACTGGTGATACCTCAATCATATTTTACAAGAAAAAAATTTATTTCAAAGTTGAAAACTGAAAATAACAAAATTTTGATCTGCATCATTTTTAACATTTTTGGTACTAAACTAAACTTAAGAATTCCAAGTTTAGGCATTTATTTTAGACATTTTGCACATATGTATGAAAAGAGCATGTCTTTCGTATGTCGCCTCGATCATATTTTGCAAGAAAGAAATTTATTTCAAGGTCTAAAACTGAAAATAACGAAATTTTGATCTGCATCATTTTTAACATTTTTGGTGCTAAACTAAACTTATAAATTCTGAACTCAGGAATTTATTTTAAACATTTTATACACATGTATGAAGGGAATATGTTCTACTGGTGATACCTCAATCATATTTTACAAGAAAAAAATTTATTTCAAAGTTGAAAACTGAAAATAACAAAATTTTGATCTGCATCATTTTTATCATTTTTGGTGCTAAAGTAAACTTAAGAATTCCAAGTTCAGGCATTTATTTTAGATTTTTTGCGCATATGTATGAAAAGAATTTGTTCTACTCATGATATCTCGATCATATTTTACAAAAAAAAAATGTATTTCAATTTAAAACTAAAAATATCAAAATTTTGACCTGCATAAATTTCAACAATTTTGATACTATAGTAAACATACAAATTCCAAGTTCAGAAATTTATTTTAGACTTTTCGCACATATGTATGTTTTACTAATGATGTCTCCATCATATGTTACCAAAAAAAAAATTATTTCAGTTTAAAAGCGAAAATAACGAAATTTTGATCTGCATAGTTTTCAACATTTTTAATGCTCAAGAAAATTTGTAATTGACTTTAACCTTTCACTTTAGATTTCCATGCAAAACATAAAAAAAAATGTATGTAGTAATGCTGTCTCAATAATGTTTAACAATAAAAACTCAATAATACAAGAATTTAAATCTTCAAAGCCGAATTTCCTGAGTTAAATTAAAATTCAAACTTGTACTTTGGAAAAAATAAAAACTAGCCATTATATTCAAATCTTCTGGCTGCAAAAGAATCAATAAAAGGGAGGTCTCTCAGCAGAATTCAATATACAAGTTGCAACAGAAAAAAAAAATACTAAATACAAACTCGGTGATTCGAGAAAATCCACACAAAGACGTTTACATACACTCACAACGGATAATTAACATCTGTTACAATACCAGCTCACGTTTTGTGGGCTGATCCATTTTTACCCCACCAGTATTACCCACGTTACAGGGGCGGACCTTGAATATATTAACGTCCTAATGTAGTCCACATACATGCTCCTGTACGTAACATCTTTTAAATATAAAACACAATTGAAAAAATATATAAATATATACTAAGACCTACATCAACCCACCGAGAACCTCTTCCAACTTTAGTTCGAATTTAACCAACTCGCGTCTACGAATTCGAGCAATTTCATTTCCGTCGATAGACGAAAGCTTAAAAAACGAACAGAATTTTCCGAAATTCGTGACCTAAATACTTGAGCTCAAAATTTTTCTTTTGCATTCTACTCAGATATTTTCAGCTGTCTATTCTAAAATTGCGTACTTTTAACTTACTTTCATTTCTTTTTAGATCAAACTATTTAATTCTAACTCTTAACAAAAGTTTTATACGAACACGGAGAAAACTAGCCTCAAAAATTTATCAACATTACATATATTTTAGTAAACAATAATAATGCGAATCAATAAATGCCTCACTTTCATTATTTATTACCAAATTTATAGTAAAGATCATAAGAGACTAATATATAATATATATTTATTTGAAAAATTGTTATATTATTACTTTTATCACTATTTTATTCGTATAATTTCGTGATCGGATATAAATTTATATTAAGAATATGTTAAATTGATGAATAATGATTCATGATTCACTGATTATGTATTTTTATTTAGAGAATTTTTCAATAGAATTTATTTATTAGACCCCTCATCATGAAAAATGATTCATATATGACCAGATATGGAGCACATATGAAAATTAGTCATTTATGTTTCAAATATAATTTATATATGCTTTATACAAGCTTCATATATGCTTTATAAATATAACATATATGAAGCATATGTGGTCATATGTGGTCCATATATGATATACATATACGAATCATACATGTTTTGTATATGGATCATATATGCTAGATATGTGAATAATATATTTCCCACACATGATTCATATCGGAACATGTATTCTACATATGTTTCATATGTGCTACACAACCGAATCATACATGTTTCATATACGGATCACATATGATACATATGGTTTATATATGCTTCACTTATGAATTATACATGTTTCATGTACGATTCACATACGGATCATATATTTTATATATGACTCATGTGTGCTACACATGTGAATCATATATGTTTCATTTACGGATCATATACCTTCCATACCTAATTTATATATGGATCACATATGATACATATGATTTATATATGCTTCACATATGAATTATACATGTTCTATACATAGTTCACATACGGATCATGCATGCTATACATATGAATCATATATTTTCCATATATGATCCATATTATTCATATGTGCTTCTCATATAAATTATATATGTTTCATATATATTCCATACCTAATTCATATACAGATCACATATGCTGCATATGACTCATATACGCTTCACATATGAATTATACATGTTCCAGACATAATTCACATACGGATCATGCATGCTATACATGTGAATCATATATTTTCCATATATGATCCATATTATTCATATGTGCTTCTCATATAAATTATATATGTTTCATATATATTCCATACCTAATTCATATACGGATCACATATGCTGCATATGACTCATATACGCTTCACATATGAATTATACATGTTTCATACATAATTCACATACGGATCATGCATGCTATACATATGAATCATATATGATCCATATTATTAATATATGCTTCACATACGAATTATACATGTTCCATACACGACTCATATGGGGTTCATATATGCTACACATATAACTGATGTATGATTCATAAATGGACCATATATGCTACATATATATGATATATATGCTTCAGATATGGACGATATATGTTCTATATGCGAGCTATATGTGATATCATGTATATTTTGTACATATATCAATATAAATATTACAGGATATACCTCAACATATGTATGAACATATACGCAAAACTTATCGAACATATTTATTTTTCCGCGCATATATATGTGACATAATTTTGACATATATATTTTTTCATACGAATATAGTCGAATTCACTAATGCAGCTTATATTTTCGTTGCATACTTACATAATAAAAATGATATAAATTCATAAATACCGTTTTAACTTTACAATAAAAATTTAATAATTTTAACCCATATTTTTTAGTAAAATTCCGTAGCGATTTTTTTCTGTGAAATTAACATTTATTGAGCGATAATTAATCGGCTTGAAATGTAGAAAAAATACACATGTCATTTTGTTAAAAATATGAATAATGTGGGATCGGTTTATAAGAGAATGGTTTAGTTTGTATATAAAAGCACTCGACATTTCTGAACGCTGATGCCAATGCCAGCAATAGAGAGTAAGTGGGAAACAAAAAATAATAATATAAAAGCTAAAGTAACTTTGCTTTAAGAGAATAACGATGGCGCAGATTTAATTCGTCAAACACTTGAATGTAATGTTGCCACTCATCCACATCTTTAAAATTTATATTTTTTTATATTTTTATTTTATTCTTTGGATCGTGTGTTGAATGTATGGATGGTAAAGTATTTAATTCTTATGAAAAACTGATCAAGGTCTGGTTTCTAGAGTGCCTGAGATTATTTAAATTTGATGCTTTAAATATATGTTTTATAAAAATATATATATATATATATATATATATGTGTGTGTTGTGTGTATATGTGGGGATTTTTTAGTGTATGGGTAAATATATGGATCCCTTTTTAGTGTGCTAATATATAAACGGTACTTGGAATCAGCGATTTAGATAAATCGGGCACTTGGACACTTGAGAAATAAAACTTTTGAGAAGTTACAGAATATATATATATATATATATATATATGAATGAGTGTGCATTTTATTATAGAATTCAATTGGAAATTCTTAAAAGTTTCCATGTTTTTTTCGATCTTTTTATTTTTTTTTCTTTTTTTGGGCAAGCAGGTTCTGAGAAATTTGACTGGGTTCAACAGCATAAATAGCGATTTATTAATTTTGAAACTTTTGAAATTATTAATTTTTTTAGACACTGATTTTGAGAATATACAATTTTGGAAAATATTTTGGGCAAAATGACATCGATCTGATATTTTTGCAAATTTCTTTTTGTAGTCAGATATTGACTGAATATTTTTGAAAAAATTTTGAGAAAAAAATTCAAATTTTGAATGATTCAGAAATTTAACTTTTATTAATTAATTTTAATTATAAATTTGATCTACAAAAAAAATTTTTGATTCCTCAAAAAAAATTCAAAATTTTGTAAAATTTAGAAGTCGATGATTTGAAAATTCCATTTTTTGAAATTTACAAAAATTCCTTTTTTTTTTTCAAATTTCAGCTCAAAATTTATTGATACATAGAATAAAACATTTTTTGTCTTAAAAACAATTTTTTAAAAAAATTCTCTTCAATTTTGAGTCAAGAAAATTTGAAATTTTTTATAATTGCATTTAAAAAAAACATTTGTCACAAAAATTTTGACTTCTTATCCTCGTAAGTTTTTAGTCTAAGGAAAAATTCTAATAAATTTTTTTAAAAATCGATTTTTGAATTCAATTTTGAATTTTGAAAAATTTTTTATTAAGTATCGGTTTCATATAAATTGAAAAAAAGTATTTTTGAATTCCACAATATATAATATAAATTTCAATAATAATTACAACAAAAAATTGATAATAATTTTTTGACGTCACAAAAAAAAAAAAAAAAAAAAAAAAAAAATGTTGTATATCAGAATAATCGATGTTATGACTACGTAACTTTGAATGAATTCAACTAAAGAGTATAAAAAATATAAAAATAAAAAACTTTTGATTATTTCCAAGAAATATTTGAATATAAACACATATTGTGTTAATAAGGATCTTAAATTACAATCAAAACTCTTTTACCAGAAATAAATGATAAAGACTACAAATAAAAAGGCAGCGAGAAAAAAAAGTTAATGAAATGAAATTATATAAATTATAACGAATGAATAAAAAAAATTGCTTATTAGATATGGTGTGAAATACGAGTAGTTAAGATTAAAGAATGAAAAACATTGAATTCTCGGAACAGGTTAAAGTCATAATATTAGCATGTAATTTCTAGCAATACAAGAGTAACCAACACCTATAACGTGAATTATAACTTAAATTAGAGTGATTTTGGTTACTTACATGCTAATATCGACCTATGCAATTTTAAGATATAGATAACAAATTACTAATCAAATAAATTATTTCATGGTTTCAATAAGAATTCGACACTTAATGTTAATAATTATTAAATAGATTTTAGATATTCTTATAGAAATCTAGATATATAAGGTGTTCTCATGAAATTTTTATGGTATTTAGCTGCAAATTATTTCGAGTAGGTTTCAAAAATTAATTGGTTGAAAAGTACATGGAGAGAATTTTATAGTAAAAGTTACCATAGTTATAGTAAAATTTTAAAACTAAATTCGATAGTAGAGAATATCATTTAAATTATTAGATGAACAATCTGAATTGAAGTATCTCGACTATATGGCAAAATCTACTATTATTGATGATAATCAGAAATCATAACTTTCATTATCTTAACTAATCGTAACTATTATCAACATCGCAATTCTTAAGAACCTGATGGCAATAGTTACCATCAGCCCAAATAATAATTACTGTCTAAACTAATAAAGAATTTAAATATCGGCGTTACAGTCTGAAGCGTGTCTACATGTAATTTTCTCTTTGTTTAACTGTGGATGTGATGAATTTCACTCAATACTTGAATGATTGCTATTTTGATGATCAAACCCAATCATTTAAAGTTATCAATAACAGCTCCAATATTTGGAAAGTTTCATTATATTCGGACTTAAACGATTTTATTGTTACTTATTTTAATTATTTAAAGGACAAAATGGACATGGCTAAAATATGGATACAAATAAAGGATTTAAATTTATATAAATTTATCCTATTTTTAGTTTAAGAATTTTTCCAACCTTGAATGGTAACAGTTACCATCTTCGATTGTAACAATTATAATCTTTAACAGTTACAATTAGCATCTTCGATAGTAATCGTCACCACCATCAATTGTTACTGTTATCATTCTCAATAGTAAAACTAATTATTTAACCACTGAAAAATTTTCCTACCATTTCAAATATTTGAAATTTAAAATTTAGTATCGTTCGTAGTATAATTTAATTTTCTCTGTACCCTTTAGTTCAAATATATTCAGAAACAGGAAAAACACACCTATCTAAAAAAAAACTCGTTTCAAAAAGATTCCAAAAATATTCAATGTGTGAAACTTCTAAACTTGAGAAAGAATAGAACTTCGAATAAAACTTTTGAAATTCTGATAATAAAAAAAAAGGTTTATCTAGGATTTAATACGAACTAATCTCGAGTCAAAAAAACCATTTTTACTAAATTTTACCCTCGTTCCAAAAAAGTTCTTATCAAAAACTAATAGCCATAAAAATAAAAAAAAACGTTCATACAAAATTCAAAATTAGATATTTTTGAACTTTTTCTTTAATCCAGAAAAAAACTAAAATTTTGTCAGAAAAAAAAAATTAATCTGCTTTTCAATTTCCGGTAAGGCCGGATAACACATTTGTGCGATTAATATAAGAATGATAATAATTAATAAAAAAATAATTAACTGCCAGTTAATTGAATGCTAATTGAACCTAATTTCGACTTTAATAATATTAACACTATTCATAAATTCCCGCGAAATTAAAGAGTACATCAGATGTTTGGCTTACAATAAATGATTTATTTATTTATTTAATAATAGAGAAGGTGTTTCACATCCGCGTAAAGCCAAAGATCTTTAAAAGTGGCACGAGGCGTCAAAAATAGAGCATGCAACGACTTACTAATCTGGTTAGGTCTACTTAGCGTATCACTGAGTATTTAGACCTGGATATTATTATGTTGCTGTGTATTGTACCAGTGCTGGAACTTTTTAAGACTAACTTTGTGTTTTTTAAAAAGAGATAGCTGTCGATTAGGTATTACAGCAGATTCTGTAAAAAAAGAGTTTAAGAGTAAGATGAGAAGAATTTTAAATTTCTTTTTTTTTTTCTTGTGTTTTTAAGTATATTAGAGTAACGTTTCACAAAACTTGCTAAAATGTTTTAACAGGCGTTAAATTGTGTGAAATCATTGTCATGAAATAACTTTACATAATTCTTTCATTTTTTTTTTTTTTTTTTTTTTTTTTTTTTTTCAAATAATTTAAAAATTTTTTTGTATTTATCGTTCATTAAAATTTTTTTTTATCAATTACTTCCAAAAAAAATTTTTTTCAATATCCTTAAAAAACTCAAATTTTTAAAATATAAAAAATCCTTTTCCAAGGATTTGAAAAATTTCTTTGAAATAATTTTTTTTTTTAATTTGTTAAAGGCAGTAAAATTTTTTTTCTGATCACTGATTTTTAAAAAAGTATTTTTTTTAATTTTTTAAAAATTTTCAGTCAATAATTTTAAAAAAATTTCTAGCGATTTGAAATTTATTTTTATTCTTTTCCATAAAAAAAAAAAAAAATTACAGAGAATAAAAAAAAATTTGTTGTTTATCGTTCCCCTTTTTACCCTTCTTTTAAAAAAAAAAAATTTTAACTAAAAACAGATGACGAATTATAAATTCATAAAAATTCAGTGACATTGATCGATCGATTATTTCCCGAAAAGGATAATTAAAAAAAAAAAGTAAAACGAAGAACTAAGAACTGAGAACAGAAGTAAAAAAACGTATGCAAAGAGCAACCCTTCCAAAGGGTAGAAAATTTTCCCTAATACAAGTACCATTTCAGTACCCTAAAATTTTTTCTTACTATTTTTTACTTCCCCCGTTCTATTATCCGCTTACCAATTCTCCACTCTTATCCCTCTTCCCCTCCTTCTTCCCTTATCACCCTCATTCCACACACCCTTACTTGGTCATACGCACACAGAAATACATATTTAAAATAATTTAAAACCCCGATATTCATAAGTAAAAATTATTTTTTAGTCCCCAGTTATCGAATCGTGAGATCTTGGGTTTATTTTTTAAAAAAATTGATAACAATCTTTATTTTTTCTAATAACTATCCGAATTATAAACGATTTACCCAAATGCAAATTATCAAAATTTTAATATCCATCACTCTAATTCATTCATAAAAAAAATACGAGTCATCTCGTTCCCATTAAAATTCACTAAGAAAAATAAAAAAATGTTTTAACCTAAAGTTGAAATAAAAATTTAAATTTTTTAGTAAAAAAATTTTTTTTTTTTTAAATATAATTAAGTTAAAACTTTTTTTATGTGAATAAATTTAATAACGAGAATTTTTACAATAGAATGTTTGGATAAAAAAAAAATAAAAAAATTATAAATCCATCGGAGCGAAACTGTTGGCATTAAACGAGATTTCAAAAATCCGTTATTTAAATAAGCTTTCATATATTTATATATGTGGGGTACCACCCAATATCCATGAGCGTCAAGAGCAGCAGGCCTACGTCAAAAAATGAAAAAAGAAAAAAAAAATTTAAAAAACAGGCTGAATAATTTTATAAAATTAATAGTAAAAGGGTAGGTACGTCCGGGCGTCTATTATGCGCGTATGCAAATACGCGGGGTGGAGGGATAAGAGAATCAGTGAGTGAGTAAGAGAGAAAAAGGGAGATAGAGAGAGGGGGGAGAATGCAAAGGGGCCGGTACCGGGTAGAGGGAGAGACCTGCAGCCTGCTGGGCATTAAAACTTCTGAGATTTATAGTGGTTGCATGGCATAGTCGCTCGGTCGAGTTGCCTGCTCTCTTTTCTCTTTAATCGTCCTTTTTCTTTCTTTCTCCCTCTCAGATTCTCTTCTCTTCTCTTCTCTTCTCGACATTTTATTTAAGTTTATTATGTTTTTTATTTTTTTTTTGTTTTATCTTTTGCTCTTTTCTTTATATTTATACCTTTGTACATATATGCGAATTCAGATTATTACTTTTTGTGCAACGTTATTATTATTTTTTATTTACGATTTTATTCCTTATGTTTCATTCTTAAGATTTATTTGTTTTCCATAAATTTTTCTTACGAATTATTGTTTAGTTTTTTTTTTAATTACCATGTAAGATATCCTTTAATTTTATATTTTTTATAATCGTCCTGAGAAACTATCCTGGGAATTTTTATTCTTAGTAAAAATAATTAGGGCGATTTTAAAATTTTTTTTATATCAATGTCCTTTGATTTTTTTTTAAAGATCCTTAAAGATGTCCTTTAATTTTCTTACAAATTTTAAAAATACCAGAACAATGTCTTTGATTGTTTATCCTTTCAAAAATTATTAAAATGTCCTTTGATAGTAGTTTTTTTTATAATTATCCTTAGAACATATCCTTAAAATTTTTATTTGTTGAAAATTCTAAAAATCACTAGGACATTTTTGAAATTTTAAATATCCATTGAAAATGTCCTTTAATAATTTTTTTTAGAAAGATCCTTAAAAGATGTCCTTTAATTTTTTTACTAAAAGTCATCAAAGTCCTCAATATTTGTCTTCATATTTTTATTAAAACATTAATTAACTCATTATTTTTAATGATTATCCTTAAAAGGTCCTTAATTTTTTTATTCTTATCAAGGATCATGAAAAATCACTAAAAAATTTCCTCAACTCCTCAAATATCCTCCAACTTTTTAATATCAGTAATTAACCTTAAATAATGTCCTCAAATTTTTTATAATCCTTAAAAGTCCTTAATTAATGTCCTAGTCCTCAAAATTTTTCCTATTTTTTAAACATAATTCAAATAATTATCCTTCGATTTTTAATTTTTATTAATAGCCCCTAGAAATATCCTTTTTTTTTTTTTCTTTTTCATCACATCCTTAAATAATGTCCCCTTATTTCTTATATATTTTTACCCAAATCATAACAAGTAATTTAAAAAAATTTTTCAAATATCCTTTTAATTTTAAATTCAAAATAATTACCCACAAAAAAAATATATTAATATATTTTTAATATATATATATATATAATATATATATTTATATTAATTATTATTATTATTAAAATTTTTTTTTTTAATAATTTTCATTCTTCTTCATTTAATATACCGAAAAATACCCTCAAGATATACATTCCCGTCTGTAATAACTCCCACATATATATATATATATATATATATATATATATATATATATATATATATATATTTATTATTATCAACTATCTTCCAAGTCTTGTATATACCGTGTATTAAAACCACAACACATTTAGTTATTTCTAGTGTCAGCGATGTCTAAATTGGCCTCTGGCAGCAATTAGCGATCTGTCGTAAGTGTTACGATTAGAGTGCTTAGTGCTCGTGAATTAGACTCATGTAATTATACATGACGTTAAACAATTGTCGTTGTTAATATTAAAATATATATATATATATATGTATATGTATATATATATATATATATATATATATATATATATATATATTTTTTTTTTTTTCTGAATAAATGTTAATTAATTTTTATATGATTCGAATAATAAATAAATAATTAACATTAAAATTAATGATAATAAAGTTTACAATTATTTATTATAATGAGGAAGAGTAAATTATTCGGTTTTAATTGCAAATGAACTAGTAACACCATGGGGCTAAATATAACAACCGGTTTTTATATATTCTGATATATATCCGAATGCTAAAAATCACCCTCTGGGTAACTTATTTCAATGCCTTGATGCTATGGACCTTTATTTTTCTTTTTTTTTTTTTTTTGTTATAATAAATCAGCAGGAGTAAATCTGAGAAATTTATTTAATAAAAATAATTAATTATTTTTTAATTAATTAATTGAGAAATTTTTTAATTTTTCGAACAAATTGTCTCGTTTATTTCGAGGTAATATCAAACGCTGAGGATTAATTTTTAAGGACTTGGTAAAATCACCGCAAATTTATTTAATTACTTTTTATTATTTTTTCTTCGCTCCTGAAAATTGAGGACATTCTTCGTAGGTGTTTGAGTTATTTATTCGGCTTAATTAATAAAAATATATGAGAAAAAATTGTTTTTGAAAACTGAAATCCGAATTTTGAAAAATTTCTAATTTTTATTGAAAATAAAAAACGGACATCCGCGATCTTGTAAGTGTTCTATTAAAGACATACTAAAAAAATACTCGAGTAATAATAAAAATTTTTTAGCAAATAATTAGATTACTCAGTAGAGTTAATAGTGCGTTAATTAAAATAGAATTAGTTTTTCTGATAATAAAATCCTGATGGTGAGTTTGTTTATTGATATTAGAGTGAGGGGTTGAGTTTAATTGAATTAATCATCAGAGTACTGAAAAAATTTTCCATTAAAAGTAACCGGAATAATTTATTTATTTTTTTTTAATTTTGATAAATTTGTAAGTGCATTTAAATTTTTAGCCTGGAAAAATATAATTTTAGTTGATATTAAATGCTGGAGTTTAATTTAAAATTACTTGTTAAAATCACAGCAACTTTATTAAATGCTCTTGACCTCGATACTGCAGTAATTAGTATAAGTGAGCCTAAATATGTCCCATTGGTTTATTATTTAGTCCCAGTTTAAATATCACTAGAGTACTGATGAATATGCAGACTCTGTAGGACCCAAATATTAAACACATGAAAACTATAAATTATATTGTTAAAGAGTTAATAAAATACTACAGCAAACTCACAGTCGTTGGACTTAAATATATATAAGATGGTGATGTCTAGTCAGATTTTATTATTCTAACGATTTTCAATCTATTCAAAGACTTTTATTTTCTCTAAATAAAATAAATTATTAAAACCGCAAACTTTAATAAATAAAATATTTTTTATTTATTATTAATTAAAGTTTTTTGTAATAATAATAAAATATATTTAAATGGTTAGACTTTAAACGCAAATATTTAAATAGCGCCACAACCCGCTCTCACGATAATATCACAAGTTTACATAAATGTCATAAATTTTTAAATATTATTATAAATATATAATATTTAAATTTTGAAAATAAAATAATAACTTAAAGTGTTTAATATTTCAACAAACGGGAGCTTAATCTGTTGCCAATTATTTATTATTTTATTTTATAAGTATTCGGCTAGAAAATTTACCGAAAAATTTAATTGCTGACTCGTTCTCCACTTTTAAAATTAACTCGAGTATTTTATGTAAATTAATTTTTTTTTAATTAATTAATTTATTTATTTAGAGTATTTCTGATAAATTATTCAAATTAAAATAATTAAAAAAAAATGATTGAATGAATGAGTGATTTATTTTTTATTTAAAATAATAAATTAATTTTTGTAAATTTGTGATAATTATTTAGTATAAGAGAAATCATAAAGGAGAGTGATAGAAAGCCCGAGGGGATTTGCGAATGAAGGAAATAATAATAACTAACTGAAGAAGGAGAAGTTTTAAAAAATAATAATAAAAAGACCAATCACGGCCGCAGGAATGATGAATCGTTTCTATTAAAATATTTTTTTGACCGTATATATAAATACAGACATATATATTTATATGTGTGGTAACGTAACCCTTAAATTTAAAATTTATAAATTAGCAAAAAATAATCTAATATTGAAAAAAAAAAATTTCCTTTTGATTTTTCTTTGCTGACTAAAAATTAAAAATTCAATTTTCCTTTTATATGATATGATGTTAATTAAATATTCAAAAAAGTATGAATGTTAAAGATCACATGTCGATTCAAAGACAATGTAATATGTTAATAAATAAATAATTAACTCTTCAACTTGTTCATATTGATGTAAAAAAAAATTTTTTTTTATTTCAAAAATCAGAATATGACTTTGTTAACATCCGTTTAAATTAACAATTTAGATTCTCGTTATTATGAATAATAAGAAAATTTTTTTATGGTTAGCTAATGCGGTTACTAAAGTGTTGACGTAAAATATGAATTTTTTTTTTTTTAATAAAATTCTGATCGTAAAAAAAGTGTCCGTAAAATCAAAATTTTTAAAAATTACTTTTAAATCTGTCAAATTTTTAAATAATTAATCTTTATAAAAACTAGATGATTTTTTTCAACACAATTGATTTCAAATTTGAAAATTTTTTTGCTGGTCTAAATTTCTTCAGGACTTTTGTAAAAATTATTTTTAAAATTTGTAATTAGGGGAAGGGGGGCAAAATAGGCTTCTTAAAATTTTAAGTGCCTCGAATGATTTGGGGGTGAAATGGACCCCCAAACATTTAGGGGCTCATGTTGCCCCTCTTCTCCTAATTGTAATTAATTAGAAAATTTTGAATCTCTCCTCTATTAACTTTAAAAAAAATTTTTTTTTGCATCCGAATTCAAATTTTCAAAAAAAAAAAAAATATATATATATATATATATATATATATATATATATATATATATATATATATATATATATATATATATATATATATATATATATATATATATATATATATATATATATATATACATATATAATTGTGAGATAAAATTTCCATCAAATTTTTTTAGTCAATTAAATTTTACACTCGAAAAAAAACTGCGTTCAAAAATTTTTCAAATCTCAGCCTTTTCTTTCTTTTTAAAATTTTTCCTCCCGACCTAAATTTTCAACCCTCAAAAAATTTCCTGTTAACCCAAAGAAAAATCTACCATTCAAGTCCCATATCAAAAATATTATTAAGTGATCACCTCAGTTCTTAATCTCTGCCCACATTGATCTAAAATTCCTCAAAAAAGTAAAAAAAAAAAAAAAAAACATAATAAAGTGATTAATGAATCCGAGTTAATTTTTAAAGATCGTTAATTTTTTCGGTCGAGCTCTTGAGAAGTGAAGAGCATCAAAACTTGGATAACATCTTCAATGGAATTCCCCGGGCTTTTATATTGAATTTATTTTAAATTCGTTACTTTATCCCAGCAGTATGTTAATAGCACCAGAATCAGCAACAACAGCAACAGCAACAGCATCACCAACAGACGATATGAGAGCTCGCGGTTTAAGAGTAGAGTGGAGGTTCATTTATCATTTGTTGCCTTCTTCCAATGGACTTCTTACAACCATCTTCTTTCCCTCCATGTATTAATTTTTTTTTTTTTACTTTATTATATTTTTTTTTATCTGCTTTATTTCCTTTTACTGAGTATTCTTCTTGTACTCTCAATGTCTTTCATCAGTCACTCTGAGGAGTAATCTTTTTAAAAATATCTATCGATCATTATTTAATAATGATAATAATAATAATGAAGTGAAATTGTTGATGGTAATATATGTTGATTGATTTAAATTTTGCACTATCGACGACTAACAAAAACTGAAATTTTAATCAGAGAATGGAAAATATAAAAAAAAATAATTTTAAATATGAATTAATTAACATAATCCATGACACATTGTCTTTAATATTTAATGTGATCTTTAACATTTCGAATCAAGTATTATTATTTAATAATGACCACGCGCTATTTTTATGTCAGGGTTCAATTACCAATGTTGAGATAATTATCACCCGTGATTTGAAAGAATGAGTATTTTCTATTGCAAGTTGTTAATTTCTGTAAAATTATTCATTTATTCTCCTACATATATATTAGGGTGTTTCAAAAAAACCAACAATTTTTTTTTTATGGTGTACAAAAATTGAAAGTATAACTAAAAATAAAAATTTTGGCACCAATCCGGGCTCTTAATAATGATATTAAGGTTTGCCTCAATCCATTTCTCTATTTTCCGTTTGAATAACACGGGGAAAAATTTTTTTTTTTTTTTTAGAATTTTCTAGCTCCCAAACTAATTAACGGATTTTCATACACAATACGTTTTTTTTGTAGAAAATTGAACGCTCTACAAAAAAAGTCTCATAATTTTTTGATAAATCCCACTGTTCAAAAGTTATTTAAGCCTTAAGTCAAATTTATAGTAAATTTTGGTATTTTTTTACTTTTCCGGCGAAACTATTAGTCTTATCAAAAAATGTCATTAGAACTTTTTGTAGATAATTTTATTCCTCACAAATTATTATAAATAAAGTTTTTCAAAATTCCGTATTGTTCACAAGTTATTCTCATTTCAATGTTAAGCTTTTAAAAAGATAAATTTCTGATTGATTTTAAGAGCTTGACATTGAAATGAAAATAACTTATGAACAATGTGGAATTTCGAAAAAATTTATATATATAGGGAAAGGGTAGGTAAAACGGACCACCCCAAAAATTTGGTGAAAAATTTTTTTCTTTTTTAAGATTTTTTTGAATATTTATTTACAATTTTCGTTATAATTTTTGTACAATTTTAAGTCTCCCAAAGTTTTTTTACAAAATTGTTTTTTTTTTTTTTTTTTTTTTTTTTTTTTTTTTTTAATTTTTTTCAGGAATTTTTTAGTAGACATAAAATATTGTTGGCCCCAAAAACTTTTTTCACTCAGATAAGATATAAACAATTTTATTGGAGTCATTTTTTTGAAAAAGAAATTTTTATAGTTTCTTTGAAGGTGGTCCATTTTACCCCACCCTTATTTTAGAGCCCCCTTGTTCTGTTTTGTCTCTCCCACTCATATATATTTATTTATATTTGTAAAGATAAAAAGTAATAATTAAAATAAATATTAATAAAATTTAAATGTTGAATTAAAT
The DNA here is from genome assembly GCF_026212275.2 of Microplitis demolitor. NCBI lineage: Eukaryota > Metazoa > Arthropoda > Insecta > Hymenoptera > Braconidae > Microplitis > Microplitis demolitor. Next base: position 3,255,814 of record NC_068546.1, read on the forward strand.
TCAATAAACGTATTTCCGTTTTGAATTGTGTAAAGAATTTATTTCATTTATTATTCTCTATTTTATTTTTTTTATTTTTATTTTTATTTTATTCTCTCTTCATTCCGTCTTTCATTCTTTCTTAATATAAATCACTAAAAAGGATAACTACGTCCTTACATACTTACATACGTACGTACATAGTTACTTAAGAGAGATAATAGTTTACCAATAATGGTATTGTCACAAATATATATTCCAAGCAACGGTTTATATATATACGCTATATTCAAAAAAGGCGCGAAATTGTTAATATGATATGTGCAGAAAAAAATAAATTTTTTTTTTATTTCAACATCATTGCTAAGCTCGATCACGTTCGACGTTTCAGCTTTGTCTTTACGTATTGTAAATACAAATTGATCTCTCCTATACATTTTACGATACATATATATATTTCAATGTATATATAAGCCAAGTTATTGAAGAGAGTTGTATGCAATAATTATGGAAGACGTAAGGTGGCACATGCCAAAGTTGTATTGTATATAAAAAAAAATATTATCGCGTACAATTGCGTTTCCTATCGTCGTTTTGTCAAGAACGTGCTTATCAAAATAAACTATTTAAATAAAATTTTTTGCCAGCTAATTAATAATTTATTGAATTGATAATGAGATTCTGAGGTGATTGCACGGTGGAATTAAAGAATGTGTTTGATATTTTTTTTTTTAATTGGAAAGTGTAGAAAAATTCTTTGGATATTTTAGAAATTCTTAACGAGTGTTTGTATTTTTTAAAAAGAATTTAATTTGGTTGATTATGAATGAGGAAAAATATATAATGATTGTGGGGATAGACATGTGTGGTGATTAAAGAATTCGAAAAGATGGGTCTGTATAATTAGACTGTCCCAGTGGTTGGACAGACAAATATATTTATCGATATACATGTATTTTATTTATTTATTTATGACAATTATATTTTTGTATACATATATATGTCTGTTGAGATTTGTTGACATTATTTATTAATTACACGACGACTAAATAAATAATTATTGGATATTATCAACAATCTTAGACATCAAAGAGGTTCAGGACAGAACTAAACAGTCCAGTTTATAATAACTTTTAAACACCAGCAAAAATAATCGCCCAGTGTTCAATATCTGGGCAACTTTTAAATTATCGGTCGGAGTAAATCAACACTTTGTTAATTATATTTAAATAGATTTCGAAAATAAAATAAGGAGTTTAATTAGTCTGGATATTTAATAATTACCAAAATTATTTTATTTTCTCGGATTAGCTCGACAAAGTTCACTAACACGATCAACAAATTTGCTGGCATCTAAAGGTAATCAGAAATCGGTTAATAGGCCATCCCCTTAATATTTGAATATTTATGTTGCAAACAATTTTATGGAGCGTAATCTTAAAGGATCGAAATTAATCATCTTAAATTCTATAAATTAATTATTTAAGAAAGTAATTATGCAGCGGAGGCTTGACGTTTTGGCGATAAAAAATCTTCTTTTAGCTTTTTTTAAAGTTTTTTTAAAAATCTTATTTACAAATCTGCGGATTTTTAAGAAAAATAATAAAATCCTTGTAAACTTTGTGCTTCAAAAGTTAAATAGCTCAAAATCAACAGAAATTTGCATTTAAAAGTTTGAGCTTATCGATTAATTTCTTCGAGCTGTCATTATTATTTTTAAAAATTGTCTATCGTATTTAGTGCGCGTGGAAAAAAATAATAGCAACTTGCTGAAGATATTGAAAGCTAAACAAATAAAACAATAAATAACAAACAAAAGGTATTTGTTGGCTCGACAAATAAATATTTATTTATTCATCATTTAATATTTTATTTATTCGTTAACTTACCAAATTATTATTATTTTCAAAATCAATATACAGATCCGTGAAACAATTTAAGCAACAAAAAAAGTAACCGCGAATTTAAGAAAAAGATTAAAATCGAATATTTAAAGCAGCACATCGTCACCAGAATTAATACCTTATTAAAATTATTTTTTTACTAATCTCCATATCTCGATATTTAAAAAATAAATAACTTGAAAATTTCTTTTATTAATTTGTATTGTATTCATGAATATAATTATCATTATTATAATTATTATAAATTTTAGGCGTGCCGGGATGCATTTTCTCGGGTGAACCCAAGGTATGTAGGTCACAGATTACTGGACGAAGTTGTTCGTCGTCGCGGAATACGGAATGTCGCTCACTAACCAGTCTACACTCTATTACATACATGTATATATAAACACACATATATATATATATATATATATATATATTTATTTGTTGAAGCTATACCTGACATATACATTAGTAAATTAATAAAATGTCCACATTGATTTATATATATATATATATATATATATATATATATATATATATATATATATATATATATATATATATATATATATATATAAACAATTGATATAAGCTACTAATTTAATAACAAAAGAATTAGACTGAGAGAATAAATATTCTAATACTAATGATAATATTGAATTCTTTACATATATTTAAATAAAAATGACTCATTTCATTAACATATTAATATTTTTCACGATTATAAATCTGAATTACTCATATTTATATCCTTTTATCATATATTTACAGCCCTACTGCCCTTAAAATAATAAACTTTCAAAATCTAATATTTTCACCAAAATATCAAAGATATCGTAAAAACATATGAATACAAATTTGTAGAGAATTAAATTCCCTATAAAATTCACCTCTATAATTTTTCCCCTATCTCTCATATTTTTGCCAAAATTTAAATTCCAACAAACAATTTAAAAATTACTTTCCCCAAATTATATTCTATGCTTCAAACTAGATTTCTAGCTCAACCATCCAAGATACCGTAAAAATGTATGAGTACAAATTTGCAGAGGACAAAATTTCCCACAAAAATGAACTCATACATTTTTTCGATAAAATTGATATTTTAAAAGATATATCAATTTAAGCATAATAATAACAATAATAATATGAAATGTCGATAAAATATTTATTTAAAAATGTTTTTACAGTCAATAAGTATTTTATAAATATTAATATTGACATCGTAATTTCGAAGACAATAAGCATCGGCACACCCGAGTATTGCGACCTCGATCTGCGTGGGTAGAAAACTTGCTTGCATACTCTCTTTCTCTTATTTTTTTATTCAACAAATTTTTTATTATTATTATTTAACTCAATAGTTGTTTTCACATTTATATTCGTACATAAATTTGTATATACACTCGTTATATACTCGTGATGCTGAAATACATATACATATGACACATCATGTTCTAAATATTGATAACGAGAGCGCGATAACACGTTTGAGTTAAGAGAGACGCCGACGTAATTATCCCGTCGTCATGAGTCGTAACCGGCCTACAATAAACAACTTTAACAAAATCAACACGTGGTCCGGGTGCCTTTGATTTTTAATTTATTTATGTACAGACTGAGAGAAAGAAAGATAGAAAAATAATAAAAATCATAACAATACTGAGAAAAATTATTATTATTAGTGTTTATGTAAATTTATATTTTTATTATTGCTGTAAATTTTAAATACTCTATATATTTATGGTATTTGATGCATTAAATAAATGTTTGGATGGAGTATTTATATAAATTTATGCATTTATTATACTGTAACATATAATACACACGATTCCAGGATCATTTTGTGTACTTTAATTCCGTCTTTGATTAGACGCACCGCGGGAAGTCGGCTTCCGGGCGTGGGTTGTTGGTGTGTATCGAATAATTAACGGGCTAATTTTTTTTTTTAATGATAAGAAGTATACATAACATGTTGACTAATGTAGATTTCACACCTTAAAAGATAACGGGTGGGAAAAAAATTTTTAGCGAATTTTTAAATCATGGGCAGAAATTTATCGTAGAAAAACTGCTGCAGATTTCGGGGTGCGATTTTACTTGAAATTTTTTTTGTTGGGAGAGAAATTGATGATTTTTTCTGTGTAAAAAAATGGTGTCGAATTTCGAAAATTGACATTTTAGATTTTTTCATGAAATTTTTCGAAATATTAATAAATTGGATTAAATTAGATGGAGGTATGAAAAATTTCATGGGGTTTTTGGAAAATTTGAAATAAAAATAAAAGTTTGACATTTTCGAATTTTCAAAATTTTTTTAAAAAAAAAAATTAAAGTCTAAGTGCCAGACTAATAATTTTCAGTTTTTTTAAATTTTCGCGCCATTACTAATTAGTATGAAAATTAAAAGAAGTTCAAAATTTGCATAAAATTTCCGAAACAGAAGTGGAAGAAATAGTCAAAATTTTGGAGTTTTCTAATTTTTCAATAATTTTCATCCGTATGAAAGTTACAAAAAGTTCGAATTTTTCTCACATTTCAAAATTTGAATTAATTTTTTTTTTTTTTTACACAAATTTTTACTTCTTTCTTAAGACAAAATTTTGTTGCAGCGAAGGGATTGTCATGTTGTAGCAACAGAGGACTTTTACTATGGAATCAATAGGATAAGAAACAAGTGTCATATAGCATTTTTTTTGCCAGCAAATAAAAATTTCAAAAATAATTCAAATTTCCAAAAAAAATTCCAATTCTAGATGTGTTCTATTGCTGCAACAGAATTTTGTCCTGTTGCTCCCGCTGGACTGCGTCTTATTGCGACAGTAACTTTTTTTCCATGTATAAATAAAGAATGCATTATTTTAAAATAAAATTTTTTTTCGAGGCAATCAAATTTTTTCCTTCACAAAAATTCCAAAAAAAAAACCTCTAATTAATTTCCAAAAAATATTTTCTAAATAACTAGAAATCTAATTAAAAAATATTCTCCCAAGAATTTGACGTATTGACAAATAAAAACAATATATCGTCCATCTTACCCCCCGTATAATAAAATTAAGCCCACCAAGTAAAGAATCCAAATATTGCGCACAAAATAATGTTACAAAATTCTTGGCATTATAAACCTCAATCCTAACCTTTAATCTTGTAGAGTAAAAATAAAAAAATTAATCGTCGATTCGACGGTATTTATAAAAAGTATCAAAAAAATAAAATAAAGGACTCGAGTTCCGTGGTATGGGTCTGAATCTAAGGACGCGAAGGCTCTTCAAGAAAAAGATGACGTCGGGTGGCCCGGGTAAACTTTCACAAGTAAGGAGACGAGTAAACTCGTGAAATTTTTTTTTGTACATTGGCGCTTGTGAGATCAGTTATTATTATTATTATTATTATTATTATTATTATTATTATTATTATTATTATTATTATTATTATTATTATTATCATTATTATCCCGTAAAACTCCTGAAGGATCAGATCTAAAATGTCATTATTCGAATTTTGTCCTTATTGAGACGCTCCAATTGGGCGCCAGGTAATTTTGCACCGACTTTTCATACATTTTTATAAATTTTTTCATAAAAAAAAAATATATAGCCCAGTATTTTAAGTATTAAGAGTTTTTATACTGAATTATTTTAACATAAAAGGACCGAAGATACAAAGAAGAGTAAAATGGGCGCCATAAAAATAAAAAAAAAAATCATATCCCAGGAGAATTTAAAGTTAAACCTGATCATGACACTTTTGAATTTTAAATTTAAGGATTTAATTTTAAATTCACACAACTTTTGACCAGTTTTAGATTTAAAAGGAATCAGAATAGTTTTTTTTTTTTTATTTTATATGTTAAGTGTAAGGATCGATAGCAAAGAATGAACAAAATAAAATGCTGATTGAGGTTTATTTGAAATTGTAATTTTTTGATTGAATTTGATGCCGACATGTCGATTGCGATACACTGTCTTCATTTTAGTGGATCCCGTGAGACATTTTCGTTTATTTTAGTGACATTTTAGTGGAATACGACTTGGGTATGGGCATGAACATGGCCACGGGCTGGTAAGATAAATACTGCCGCGATTTGCGGTAGACAAGTAGATTATTTCAGTGGATTATTGGAAATCGGGAGTAAATGGGAGTTAAAAATAAATGATAATTGAGTTTATGTTGAAGGTAAATGACCGGGTGGTCTACGTCAGCGGTTATAACATTAAAATAATGTTGGTGTTGAGAAGGAAAAATAAGAAGTTGGTGTATAAAAGAGAGCTCAACACATCTGGCTGCACGTGTTTGTGGTATTTAAATGACATTCAATAAGTAATTTCCTGCTTATTGAATGATAATGTAATCAAGAATTCTTAATCAACTGGTCTGTAAATTGTAAGCAAAAAAATGTGACATTTTAATTGGTAATTAGACAATCGTTTGTGTTCGGTAAATAATTATTGTAATGAGAATTTTTTTCAAGTTTGTTGCAAGTCTTGTTTTTTAAGAAGATATGATGATTGAGGAAAAAATAATTTAAATTAGGTGTTCTGACGATGTGCTGCTTTAAATATTCATTTTTAATCTTTTTCTTGAATTCGCGGTTACTTTTTTTGTTGCTTATAAATTGTTTCGCGGATCTGTATATTGATTTTTAAAATAATAATAATTTTGTAAGTTAATGAATAAATAAAATATTAAATGATGAATAAATAAATATTTATTTGTCGAGCCAACAAATACCTTTTGTTTGTTATTTATTATTTTATTTGTTTAGCTTTCAATATCTTCAGCAAGTTGCTATTATTTTTTTCCACGCGCACTAAATACGATAGACAATTTTTAAAAATAATAATGACAGCTCGAAGAAATTAATTGATAAGCTCAAGCTTTTGAATGCAAATTTCTGTTGATTTTAAGCTATTTAACTTTTGAAGCACAAAGTTTACAAGTATTTTATTATTTTTCTCAAAAATCCGCAGATTTGTAAATAAGATTTTTAAAAAAACTTTAAAAAAAGGTAAAAGAAGATTTTTTATTGCCAAAACGTCAAGCCTCTGCTGCATAATTACTTTCTTAAATAATTAATTTATAGAATTTAAGATGATTAATTTCGATCCTTTAAGATTACGCTCCATAAAATTGTTTACAACATAAATATTCAAATATTAAGGGGGCGGCCTATTAACCGATTTCTGATTAACTTCAGATGCCAGCAAATTTGTTGGCCGTGTTAGTGAACTTTGTCGAGCTAATCCGAGAAAATAAAATAATTTTGGTAATTATTAAATATCCAGACTAATTAAACTCTTTATTTTATTTTCGAAATCTATTTAAATATAATTAAGAAAGTGTTGATTTACTCCGACCGATAATTTAAAAGTTGCCCAGATATTGAACACTGGGCGATTATTTTTGCTGGTGTTCAAACGTTATTATAAATTGGACTGTTTAGTTCTGTCCTAAACCTCTTTGATGTCTAAGATTGTTGATAATATTCAATAATTATTTATTTAGTCGTCGTGTAATCAATAAATAATGTCAACAAATCTCAACAGACATATATATGTATACAAAAATATAATTGTCATAAATAAATAAATAAAATACATGTATATCGATAAATATATTTGTCTGTCCAACCACTGGGACAGTCTAATTATACAGACCCATCTTTTCGAATTCTCTAATCACCAGACATTATTATCCCCACAATCTTTATATATTTTTCCTATTATTTATAACAAACCAAATTAAATCCTTTATAAAAAATAGAAACACTCGTTCAGAATATTAAAAAAATCCCAAGAATTTTTTTCACTTTTTTCTTCTAGAAAAATTACACAGAGAAAAAAAAATTTCTCGGCTCAAGAAATTTCAGTTTTCATTTCATACTGAAAAAATTTCTTGCGTTCACTAAAAATTTTTTCTCTCAAAAAATCTTTTTTTTCCATGAACTAGATGAATTTCTTCCATCTCTAATTTAAATCAAAATTACATAACAGCAAGTCTGCGGTTCGAAACCACATCACCGCCATATTTTTTTTCTTCTATTATAAAATCATCTCTACTCCTCAACAATGCTTACACATATCAAGACTCCTAATTAAATTTTTACAAACCCACCATAATTAACAAAGAAGAATAGATAAATAACAAAAACTCTTTGAATCAAAGAGTAAATTGAATCCTCAAACATGAAAAGCCAGACTTGACTGATGTGTAACTTAAAAACAGTAAGCTGAGGTATAAAACAGTAGAATATACTAAGAGAGTAGTATCTAGTCAAGTGGTAATAAATATGTCACCGTTACCACCGGCGCATTGGCTCGTGCTACTAATGCCAGTAGTAGCTTGCGTACTTTCACGCCTCGTGCCTTATATTATTCTCGTGGCTCTAAAAAGGCCTCCATATATACATATATATATGTATGTATGTATGTATGTATAATACATCTATATATCTATCCGTCTATCTATCCATGTTCCTCTACCGGTTATACCTTTCCTCAATCGCTTATAAACCCAACAGCATCATCATCTAACGCCAGCCTCTAATTCTCAATGTATCTCCTGATGGCTCTCAACTCCTTCTATTCCTCGACTCCGCATCTATCAGTAGCAGAAACCAACAGTAGAAGCAACAGCATTGAAAGCACCCCGCAGAGTTACCAGTTTGGACTCATACCCGGTTTTTGTTGGTTGCTTGCAAGCCGATTCTTTTATTGGACAATAGAGTACTGAGTACAGAGTACGCAGGATAGAAGATAGAAGACGTGGACTGGAGGCAGATAAAGAAGTCAGGTCACAAAAAAAAAAGAACCGTGATTGAACGCATTGATGGAATTGGATAAAATGTCATCCAAGTTGATCTGGGTATGCAAATTTTGTAAGTTGCCAATTGGAAAAATTGTAGTTTGATATGTAATACTAGATATAACTGGTTATTGTTGGGTACCATCAGTTCATTGAGGCGGGAGATATGAATTTCTTTTGTGCTTTGGGGAATTAATTTTTATTGTTGAGAGGAGAGATGATGTTTTTTTTTGATCGCGATATTTTGGTGAGGGGAGGTATGGGTGGACGTTGTTGGGAGTCGGGAAAATTTAATTGACGGCTGTGTTGAGTAAAAAATACTGGAGCGATTGGGTGGAAGACAGTTTTGAGGAAACGAAATTTTGTAAAAAACTTTGGGTAGTTTGAGCTGCAACTCAAACGGGATTTAACGCGTTTGACGGAACCTAGTAGGAAAGTAAAGTACTTGGCAAGTTATTATATTAATTATATATATTTATCTTATATATATTGTAGTAAAGAGCCAGTTTGTGATGTTTGTTCGGATTATTTAAAACAAACTTTAGTACTTTGTATAATAACTCATTAACCATTGAGTTTACGTTAAAATTTATGATAATCATTATTGTAGCAAATTAAATTTTCTATTAATTCATTTATATACATTTTTGTCGTATCTTAAATAATAAAGCCGTAATTTAAAATCAAAGTACCAATTAAACAAATTGTTGTTTTAATTAATCTATATAAACTTTTTTATCTTTAAATTAGAATTTCTTCTAAACTATCACAGTTACGACTAAAAAATCTCAGTACTTTTTTACAGCAAATTAAATTATCTACAAATAAGTTCCCATAAAATTTTATCGTATCTTCAATAATAAACCCACAAATTGAAATCAAACTACTGATCAAACAAATTCAACGAAATATTAATCCTCATAAAGTTTTATATTTTAAAATTAAAATTACTCATAAACTATTGTAGTTACGACCAAAATATCTCTATACTTTTTTATAGATAATTAAATTTTCTACAAAAAAGGTTCCCATGACTTTTTACCTAAGTCCAATAACTTCCAAGTTATTCTAATGTTAACCAGCCCCAAGCCCAAAATTCATGTCAAAAATTTCTATTTATTAATTATATATCATTGGATCAAATTTATATATGTATATATAATCATATATAATTGGAGTAACAGGACAAACTTCTTATTTACGCTGCATCAGGATGAAGTCCTGTGGGAGTAACAGGACAAAATTCAGTTGCAGCAACAAGATTTTTAAATTAAAAGTAAAATTTCAAAATTTGAAAAAAAATTCAAATTCTGCAGCGCCAATTTTTTCTGTACGTAAGCAGTAATTTTTTTTAAATCTCTGTAACTCCAAGTCAATTCACGAGTAAGTAACATCCGTAATGACTTGGAATTAACTCCAAATTTTTTCCAGTCTAATTTTCCAAAGAGAAAATAAATTTTCAATGTATTGAATATAAAATAATAAAGTTTCGTTATTGCCGTCGTTATAAGAGAATACAATAGTAACCATAGTAACAGCAGAATATAACCAGCTGTGTATTTAATATATAATGTAACCAGGAACAACGACAACCTACGTGTTAAACACACCCAGTACAGTCCGGATACGCAGTGCACGCGTTTTACGTCTCAACAAAACGTCTACTAACATCTTGTCTCTTTCTCTTACAAATTAAATCCTTTGTCTATCTCAGCCTCAACATATATTACCACACGGCATTCCTTATATCTGTCCTATTCCCAACATATATGCATTAATAGTTCACAAACCACTAAAAAGACACTTAAGTCTCTTTCGCCGCGAGTATATCGCGTGCATTTTAAACCCGTTTTGACTCCCCGCGTAATCACTTATAATCTTTCACCAATTCTGTCTCTCTTAGGTTAATACTTTCATTACTTATATTTAATACATGTGATATTTTCTTCTCTTTTTACTTGTAAATAGTTGAGAGCAAAGAAAAAAATATATTTTCTACGGCATAATTTCTATTACATTAAGACCCTGACGTTGAAGTTTGCGTGGGCGTTAGCTGCCGTTTTATGTTATAAATAATAAAATAAATAATAATAGTAATGATGATAATGTTGTGTAGAAAGATGAAACTAAAAAATATATTTTAATGGACAAAACAAGATCTACAGCTGGTGATTGGAATGTGGGTTAGGCTACTGATAGTAAACGTCTCCGTGTTCTAATTTAATTATTAATTAATTCATGTTATAGATAGAAAATATGTAACGGTGTTGTTTTTATAGTAATATATTATAAATATATATAATAAATAAATAGAAATTTCTGACATGAATTTTGGGCTTGGGGCTGGTTAACATTAGAATAACTTGGAAGTTATTGGACTTAGGTAAAAAGTCATGGGAACCTTTTTTGTAGAAAATTTAATTATCTATAAAAAAGTATAGAGATATTTTGGTCGTAACTACAATAGTTTATGAGTAATTTTAATTTTAAAATATAAAACTTTATGAGGATTAATATTTTGTTGAATTTGTTTGATAAGTAGTTTGATTTCAATTTGTGGGTTTATTATTGAAGATACGATAAAATTTTATGGGAACTTATTTGTAGATAATTTAATTTGCTGTAAAAAAGTACTGAGATTTTTTAGTCGTAACTGTGATAGTTTAGAAGAAATTCTAATTTAAAGATAAAAAAGTTTATATAGATTTATTAAAACAACAATTTGTTTAATTGGTACTTTGATTTTAAATTACGGCTTTATTATTTAAGATACGACAACAATGTATAGAAATGAATTAATAGAAAATTTAATTTGCTACAATAATGATTATCATAAATTTTAACGTAAACTCAATGGTTAATGAGTTATTATACAAAGTACTAAAGTTTGTTTTAAATAATCCGAACAAACATCACAAACTAGCTCTTTACTACAATATATATAAGATAAATATATATAATTAATATAATAACTTGCCAAGTACTTTACTTTCCTACTAGGTTCCGTCAAACGCGTTAAATCCCGTTAGAGTTGCAGCTCAAACTACCCAAAGTTTTTCACAAAATTTCGTTTCCTCAAAACTGTCGTCCACCCAATCGCTCCAGTATTTTTTACTCAACACAGCCGTCAATTAAATTTTCCCGACCCCCAACAACGTCCACCTACACCTCCCCTTATAAAATATCGCGATCAAAAAAAAAATTTACCATCACAAAATAAATTAAGATCCTCATCCTTTAATTATTTTAACTACAAATAATTAAAACCAGTGACTCGACTCTTTATTCATCTTAATTAACCCTTCGTACAAAACCTCAAAATTATTTAATCACCACGTCCATATTTTTTTTTTTTCATAAATCCTAATTACTACTTATTATCATAACTATTAAAAATATCCATAATTATTGATTTAATTATAGTTCACTAAAAAATTTTTATTTCCTCTTTTATTGCCGGTAATTAAAAAAATATTTCATTCGCATCCACTAATTTATTTTACTCATCATTATATCAATTGATTACAATTATAAATATATATATATATATATATATATCTTCATATCCACAATAAAATTTTTTTTTCTGTAAAAAATTTCTACAAAAAAACTCATATGTGGAACATATGTGTAACTTTTTAAAAAAATTTTCTCACACTTTCCCATCATCAGACTAAAAATTCCAAGTTAATAAAATTTACCCAAAAATTTTTTAGTCAAAAAAAAAATTTTTTTTACTCCAATAAAAAAAAATTTGATGAAAAGTGTAAATGAGCGTCTGTTTAAAAGGAAATTTAATAGAGGGATAAAAATGAGGTAGACGAGAAGATAAAAAGAGAAAGAGAAAATCACGCGTCATAAGAGGAATTCCATGGATATATATATGTTTCATTCTTTTTTATCTTATTATTTGTTTCTTTCTTACTGTAGACCCTCTTTCCAAATGGTTTTTTACTGGTTTATGGGATTTTTTTCACGCTTCACGAGCAACTTGTACAGTCGTACATCAGAGTTCACTTTATTCTCTCTTATACACACGTTTTTTTTAAAATATTATTTTTTAAAATTATATTCCTTCATTCTTATATGTTTCATCGTCTTGTCTCATTCACATTTTTATTTTATATATTTTTTGTTTTTACCTTTTTTACATTTTTTTATTTATTTCTTTTTACGACTATACGTATTTGGTCTTAACCAGAGTCTTTCTAACTCATACTGATACTTATAGTCATGGGGATCGACGAGACCCTTGAGAGTCATCAAAAATAAAAATATTTAATGCAATAAAAAAGTTAGTATTAAAAAAATATAAAGATCCTCAAGAATTTTACTGCCGAAGTTTTTTGTTGGAAAAAAGTTTTTTTTATTTTTAATTACTAGGAGTTTAAGTTCCAAGATTACGGTCTAATTCATAAGGACCTTTTTTGTAGAGAATTTAATCCTTTATAAATTTGTTCTCATATATTTTTACTGTATCTTCAATAATTAACTTATAATTCTAATTTTAAATTTTCTCTAATGAATTTTTTAAAAAATTATTCTAAAAATTTTATGAAAAAATTCGAATTTCAACGAAACTATCACAGATACGACAAAAATGGTAAGGAACTTTTTTGTAGAGAATTGAATTTTCTACAAAAAAGGTCTGATTGACTTCTGAGGTAAATTTGATATTTTTAAAGATATTTTAATTTTAGAATTGAGATCATGAAGAAATTTGACGATGGCAGTAGAATTTTTTTTTTTTTTTTCGAAAATTATTAAAATTTTAATTAATTGGTTAATTTTTACAATTAATTCTGGTTGGTAATGACTGCATGGATGAGTGAAAAATAAGAAAGAGTTCTTTGTTAAAACATTGAAGTAAGAGGAGGTTTTTTTGAGTCCCTACTGGGAAATCTACCGAGAAATCGTGAAATCGTAGGGCGATAGGGTAAACAGAGCATTGGGGGGTGTTTTAAACTCGGGGGTGCAAGAACATGAATCCGAATAAAAAAAAAAATAATAATAATAATCAGTGAACAAAACATTGAAAACCCCATGAATTTACATTATGTGCATTGTAAAAGAGGCGCGTCCTTTTTTGCGTCTAATTTCCATGAATTTGGACAGATGACTCGTGTATGAGTTTATATATATGTATAAATATATAAACATATGACGTAAAGATGAATTATTATTTTTTTTTCTTTGTTCAAGTAATGGGTTTATGGGAAAGTGTTGTGACAAAAAATTAAACCATAAAAATCTTTCTTTTTTTTTTTTTCAAACAAAAAGTGATTTTTTTTTTTAGTTTTTATTCCAAATTTTTTTTTTTATATAATTCAAATAAATAAATTGATTTTGTAAAAAATGATAAAAAAAAATTTTTTCTCCAAAACGTCGAAGAATTTTTTTTTTTTTTCAAATTTTCGAAATTTTTTTTTTTAATTTTATTGAAATTAAAAATTATTATCAATTTTCAAATTTTGTGTCATAAAAAAATTTCAAGTTTCATATTTTTTACTATCAAATTTTTTTTAAAATTTGAATTCAAATTTCGTGAAAAAAAAGCGCGCGAATTTAAAAATCTAATGGACGTTTAAAAAAAATTTTAAAGTTTAAAACAATAAAAAGTCTTATAAAAAAAAATTCCATAATCTAAAAAAAACCAATTACCCTAATAAAAATTCTTTATAAAACTAAAAAAAAAATTAATTGTCTTTATCTAAAAAAAAAGTTCTCATTTCTTTTCTTAAATAAAGAGACTCACGCGTTTATTAGATTAACCGCGAACGCGAACGCGAGCGCTAAGGTTTTGCCATTCTCCAGATAAAAATCACCACAGATAAAAACATATTAAATAAAATAAAATTTAAAAAAACATCCAAACAAATATATAAATATATATACAAAAAAAAAGTGATAAAATATTTAAAATACATAAGTAATTTTTTAAAGGAATAAATTTTTCTGGTAGCCGACGCTGTAAATTTACCGATTTTTTAATCTCTGTAAACTAAGTTCCATGTATATGGATACATATATACATACATATATACATATATATTTATAATTTAAAAATTCTGCCGGTATAAATTAAATAAATTTTTTATCCATTTTTGTAAACTTTTTTTTTAACTTTCAAAAACTCCATAACTTATATTATTATTATATATACATATATATTCTGTTATCATATATTATATCCTTTTACAAGATATCCGTAAAACGAAAGTAGTAAATCTCATGACAAACAATAATAATTTAAAAATGAAAGAGATTTAAAAAAAAAGTAACAATAAATATAAGGATCAGTATATATATAAATATATTGTATATGTAATATGTAAAACCTAAAGGCAACTATATCGTATACGAACAAGCTAAATACTCAAAAGAAAGCCGATGCCAAGTTACGAGTTTGTGTATATGAAATGCGACCACCTCTTAGCTGCCTTCCAATTGTTTCTAAAGATTTTTCCTTATTTTTATTTTTTTTATTTTTTGTATATTACTACTATGTACTTTATACAAAAGCATCCCATTTACCATTTGTACTTTATATTATATATTGAGGATGTGCTCAATATATATTTTATGTTTATATCTGCACCATTATCCTCCGAGCTAAGACTCTACATCACGATGTTATGTGCGCTGATATATATAAAGTTCAAACGTTATATTTGCCCTCTAATTGGAATTTATTGGACCTCACGCGCTGATACGGTGAAAAATTTGTTTTACTATCAATTATTAGTCTTATAATAATCTATTGCTGTGTGTATGTACATTTTTCTTCACTGTTTTTATGAAATATTAAAACGGACTTTTGAATTTTTTGAATTTCGCGGGGAATTTATTGCGGAGAGAAGTTTAAGATTTTGAAGCAGTTACTTTAATTTATTTGTTGTATTCAATAGTTTTTAAGTGTTTTTGGTTTAAAAAAGTTCAAAATTTGAATTTCGTTTGAAAATTATCCGAAAATTTTCAAAGAAATTGGAATTTGATAGAAAAAAATTGTTTTGTAATTTAAATTGGAAAATTTGAATTATTTTGGGAGAATTTGAAATTTGAATAAAATACTAGATATTTTTGGGAATGATTCGATTATTTGTGAATTTAATTAAAGAATTTTGTCATAGTGGAAATAAATTTTAAGAAGTTGAACTTAGATTTTTAAATTTTAAATATTGGCGGTAAATTTTTGAATTTATAATTCATTTAATCATTGAGATATTTTTCGATAATAAATTGGGATAATTGTTTGTATTTTGTGAATTTTTAACAATTTTTGGTAATCAAAGATTTGACTTTTTGATTCTGGACTTCATATAATTCAAATTTTGAGATTTTGCGAGTTCAATCTTGAAATTTGCGTTTCTATAATGGATTTCAAATTTATTACTACTGATCAAAAATTTAAAATATTAAATATTTTTGATTACTTACTAGAAAATTTCGAATCAAACCGAAAAATAAAATTCAGAGCTAAAGTTTTTTTATTGTAGAATTTTTCCAGACTTTGCTGATGTAAAACTTCAAAATTGTTATATTCCATGAACTTCTGTTGTAATTTTCTGAAGGTAAAAATTTCTGTGTACAATTTTCTAGTTATTTAAAAGTTTTTATGACTTGAAATTTTAATACGAAAATATTCAGATTCAAACGAAAAAATTTCAACAGAAAATATTTCGAGAAAATTAAACGAAATCTTTTAATAAATTCCGCTTTCAAAGTTTTTTTTTACTAAATAATTCAGCATTTGAATAATAAATATTCTATAAATTTTTAGCATTTTAAAAAGAAATTTCTATACAAAATTTTCCGTTCATTGTTTAAAATGCTATACAACAAAATTTTCTAATAATAATTTTTAAACTAAACGTTCTTTTTGATATTTTCTGACCGCGAATTTCAAATTATTTCCAATATCCACAACAAATTTCTGTACAGAAGAAAAAAGGATTTCTTGACGCAAAAAATTCAACTAGACCCAGGAAAATTTTTTTCATTTTGAATCGAAAATGAAAATTTTCTAGGGGCGAGAAGAAATTTTTCTGATTCAACAAATCTTTTTTTCCTGTGTATTAAATCGTTTTTGGTAAAAACAATCCTCAGAATAATTTCTAAGTAAATTTTCAAAAAAAACTCTACAGCTGTCCCAAAATAATTTTTCAAAAATTTCAAACTAAACAAAATTTTCCCGGTTTTTTTTTATCTACAAATTCAAAACTAATTTTCCTAACTAAAAATTTTCCACACCATCAGAACGTCATGAAATAAATTTTTAAAATTCAAATTCGAATTCAAAAAATTCTTTCCTTCTTAAATTGTCATCAACTTTCAAATTTTACTTAAAAATAATTTTCCCTGTACTTTAACAATCAATGTAAAATTCTATTATAAAAAAATCATTTTATTTTTCAAAATTTTACCCAAAATAAATTTTAAAAAAATCACATTTACACAATTACACACTTTCACATTAAAAAAATAATTAAGCACTTGTTAAAAACATAAAAAATCACTTAATTAAAATTACCTTATATCCATCATCAAGTTTTCCATTAAAAGTATATCACCATCTTCAGTTACAAAAAAAAACTGCACTCGTTATTTTCAAATATTAAAATTTTTAAAAGATTTATCAAGCTCTAATTAATAAATTGATTAATTAATTAATCAATTACTATAAAATAATATAATTAATTACACTTCACCAATCCTAACACAATCACCGTTTATATATATTCATATATATTTATAAATTTTTAAAATTATTTAAACACGAGCACTAAAATCCACCAGCACTAAAATCCCTCGTAATCTTGAAGTCTTATTATTTATATTTATATATTTTTATATATTTATCAGCTGACACTGTCACTTAATTTAATAATTATTTACTATTGTAAAATTAATGAAATAAATATATGAGATGTTAAATAAGAAGATGATGGTTGCGATGTTAAAAAAGCGTGGATGTTTTAAACGCACGATTAACCGCACGCGGGATTTACAAGCTCACCTCGACTCGGTACGAGCGACGAAAGCCGAATTGTCCCGGCCGCAACGCAACACTCAGTCGTGATCGGGGGTGACGATTCACCGTAGGCTTTGCAGCACCAGCACCAGTTGGTAGTAGTAATTTCTGTAGTAGGGTATAAGGTGACGGAGTGGGGAGGATCAGTGCCAGAGGGTGGGAGAAAGCGTTAGGGGGCGGGGCTCGCGGGGGTGGCCTGCTCGGATGGGGAAAATATATATATGTATGGATGGATGTATATTTTTTTTGGCCTTTTGCGTTCAACGGTGGGGACAATCATCTAATGTAATGTCAATTTAATTAATTTCAATTTTTTTCGCTTCATTGAATTAAGGAATTACTTGAAGTTTTTTTTTTATTTTTTGAAATGTGTAGTAAAGATTTTTTTAGATAAATTTTTTGTTGAGATAATTTTCTGAGATGAAAATTTTCTAGATAATTTTTTAAGTAAAATTTTTTAAGGCAGTAATTTTTCTGAAATTTTAGAGAACAGATAATTTAGAAATCATCTAGATTAGATTGTGAAAGTATCTTGATGATTATGTGTGCAATTGAAATAATAAGATGAAGGCTGACAGTAATTTTTTAGATTTAAATTATCTAGAAATTCTAGATTCCGAGAAATTGTATCAAGTATCTAGATAATATTAAGATGGTTGTTAAAAATATCTAGATAATTCTTAACCTGTCTTCTGAATAGATTTATAGATGTTACCAGATAAAAATTTAATTTAAATAATCTAGATAATATATCGAGTGTCTAGATCATTTTTAAGATTGCAAAGCCTCCAGATGATTTAAAATTGAATTCTTGACAAACTTTAGATTTTTATTTATCTAAGCATTGGATTAATTATCTAGATAATTTTAAGTGTACAAAATATAATTATCTATATAATATTGTAGTTTTGATAACAAAAACTCGATTATGCATAGAAAATTAAAAAAATATATATATAAATAATGTATGATATTATCTAGATAAATTATTTTGTGTAACTGCTCAAGATAAATCTCTCTAAGAAAAATATTGTAAAAATGAGATACTATCTCAATTAACAAATACAAAAATTATTAAGATAATGGCCAATATTATCTTAACAATTATCTCGATTCCCAGATAAATTTTTGATCATCTAAATTTCAATCCTTAAAAAAAATTTTTTTCAAATATGTAATACTCTCTCAACAATTATATGCTAACAATGATCTAGATAATTGACAATATCTAGAAAATTATCTTGACTACTAGATAAATTTCTTAATCATCTAGATTAAAATCTCGGTAAAAAATTTCAAACAATTTACGATATTCTTTCCGCAATTAAAGACTAACATTTATCTAGATAATTATCAATATTATCTTAACAATTATTCAACGCTCAGATATATTTTTTAATTATCTAGATTTACATGCCTGTTCACAAATTCTTCAAATATGTGATACCAATGATAATTCACTATTCATAATTATCTAGATAATTTCTGATATTATCTCAAAATTATCTAGATCACAAGATACGTTTTTTACATCATCTACATTAATTTTTTCGCAAAAAATTTTTAAAATACTGTCTCTATAATTAATAACCAAAAATTATCTAGATACTTAAATTATCTTCATAATCATCTCGACAATTTCATAAATTTTGATCTTTCAAATTTATTAATAGAGACGATTCAACGAAATTTGTTGAACCACAAAAATTTCAAGTGTATGAGTAATTGTCTATTTTCAAGTTGCTGATTAATCGCGATTCTAATGAATAAAATAGTAATTATTTTTCGTGTTAATAAGTACCGGTCAGTAATGAAGAAAAGTCCGACACGCGCGATTCGATAAGCGCGAGACGACTGAAACCCGTCGTAATAGTACCGAATCCTCGAGTAACCCCTCCAGCCCTTCGTGTCCCCTCTTCGGCGTTACATTGGCACGACGACCCGAACTGTACCGATCAAATCTTTTCTCTCTACTCTATATAGTCAATTCCATACTTTACTCTACTCTACTTTACTCTAATCCAACTCTACTCTACTCTACTCTACTCTATATATAATAGCGAATAAAACATATATTTAAGTATTGATATGAGTTTTCTATTGTATTCTATTGTGTATACGTATATGTTATATCTAGATGACTATTATGTGAACAAGGTGTTGCCAATGTATGTGCGGTAGCATTTCCTCCGAGAATGGGTTGGAAAATATATGAAATAAATTTTGATTTTCTGAGTTCTTACATCAGGAATAGGTCAAGAATTTCAAATTACATATTTATTACAGTTTTTTTTTTAATATTTCATTTTTACAAATTTAGAGAAGAAGGGACCAGTGGAATTTTCCAAAAATTTGGAAAAAAAAAAATTTCATGGCTTTTTCAAAATTTGTAAGGAAAGAAATATTTGGGACACAATAAAACGTTGACATTTTTTTTGTTAAGGAAAAATTTTCAAAATTTCATATTACGAATTTTCAAAAATGAGGTAAATCAAAATTTGTTGCTTTTTTGCAAACTGTAAAATAAATTTCTTTTGGGATTTTTGTGCTCTATTATATTTTTTTAAAAAAAATCGAAAATTTTAATGCTGCGAATTTTAAAAACAAATTTATAAAAATTTTGATCAATTTAAAAATTAAAATTTTGAATTGGCGGTAAAATTTTTAAAATTGTCTAAAAAATACCAAAAACAAAACTTAAAAAATTCTCAAACTTTTAGATAAACAAAAAAATCTTATTTGAATTTTTTTTTTCCCGCCAAAAAAATTTTTTCGTCCTAAAAAAGTTTCATTTTCAATTCAAACTGAAAAAAATTTCTTGAGCTACGAAATCTTTTTTTCTGTGTAGAAAAATGAAAATATTTCGAATTTCTGTAAAATTAAAATAAAATACCGGTGGGAAATAAAACACAAGGCCATAAAAGAAATTCAATAACTGAAACAATTGTCGTATCGTCTTCAAGTATGTAATTTTTTTTTCTACGTTACTCAGGCGTAACACATACATTTATATACATGTATATATATCAGCTGCAATCTACATAACATATATTTAATAAATATATGAGTAGATATATTATAAGCAAACAGACAAGACAGTAAGACGTTATAACTATTCGCTTTATCTATATATGTATATATAAATATATACATATATATGTAGATATTAGTGATCGGAGCCTTAGGAATGCAAAAATTAAAATATCGAGTTCGTTCACTTACGCACTACATACATATATATTTTACTTATTATAAGAATTGTAAATAAAAAATCCGGATATTGATATAAATATATATAATGTATATAGTATATGTTTATGTATAGTAGATTTTATAGAGTACAAGGAAATTAAAGGTAAGGCGTGAAAGTTGTTAGAGACCATCAACCTGGGGTACTACGATCAAGCATGACGTATACATGTGAGATTTAAACTTAAGATACTATTAAAAATATATTACTATGTATATAAATATATATGTATTTAACTAGCAATATAATGCAAGATTATAAAGTCATGTGACAACTTGACAAGACGTATTTATGGTACACGTTTTATATTTTTTTTTTTTTTATTTTTTTTTTTTTTCTGTGCTTTGTTGGGTTTAGATGTGTGTTGTTAAGAGTAAAAAGTGTGTGAATTTTGTATAGGTAATAGACTTGCGCGATTGTCGAAAACATAAGCATGCGTATTGCAGAAAAGTTATTAAATCACCGAGGGTAGTTTTAAGCCATGCCCACTTGGACCCTTAGTCACTCCCATTTTGGGAAAATTTTTTTTAGAGATGGGTGATGCTGGAAAAAAGGGATAGAAGTTGAGTTTTGACAATGAATCGGGGGCATTAGAAAAGATTGCTAGTTGAGGCTGGTATCTAAAAAAGTTATAGAGATAAATTATGGGAAGTTTTTTTATGAAAAAAAGAATGAACAGTTCTTAAGAAAAATTTTCAAGTAGTTTTCTTATGATACTGGAATTATTTTGCAAATTAATTGAGACAATTATATGGGTTTATTGAAGGGTAATTTGGTAAGAAAATTTAAAAAGATATTTTGCCATTTTTATAAATAAATATTTAATTAAAAATGTCATCGAGCCTCAGGATTTAATTACCGAGTATCGACAGTAAAATCGTGGAATTATTTGAAATGACGTTAAATAATCTATGATCTGTTTTGAGGGACACCCACTGACTTTTTTTTAAAAGTCTCTTAATTTTTTTAAAATTAATTTATTGACTGAAAAAAAATTTCATTAAAATCACGCTTGGATTTTTTTTCTTGGGTTAAAGTAGGGAGAGATTTTGGAAAATATCCTTAATAAGGAATTTGTAATTGTTAAATAAAGATTTTTGAATATTAATAATAAACCGCGAGCTGGGTGACATTTGTGTCAGGTGACAAATAAAATAATTCCCTCAACACATTTTTAGTTGTTCTCATTTACATTTTACGAGTACCATCTTACCCCACTATTATTTTTAAATATTTGTTAATTACATTATTATTAGCGGCCTTATAAATCATTGAGCTTTTGTTGGTCATTTGATTATCGGAATAAATATTTAAATTATTGTTCTGACATTATTTTACAAACCCCCATAACTTTTCATATTTTTAATTTATCTATTCATCCCCGAGCTTTTTTGCAGCCCGCGCAATTTTCTAAAAAATAGCCATGCAACTTTTAAATGCAGTGTCCAAAGTTTAGGAGTGACGAGTGATTCGAGAGGAATTTAAATAAAAAATAAAGTTTCTCTCAATAACTAACAAACCCTCGAGCTTACAGACTCAACACTGGGCTTTTTCGTAGCTAATTAAATCCCCTACAAACCCACATGCCTAATAAGCCCTCAATTTTCAAAACCCTCTCAAATAACAACCAAAAATTTTTCAATCCCCAAAATGTATAAAATTGTCACTCATTTAATTTTCATAAATAAAAACCACTCAGGCTGAAAATACTTTTTTATACCAAAAATAAAAAAAAAACTTAAAATTTAAAATGAAGCAAACCTTTTACGGTATTTTTACGTTTATAAAAGAAAACGAGACTGTGAATGTGGGAAAAAAAATTCATTTTTAATACCGTTAGGTCGTGAAAGGGTTAAAAGGTCGTCCGGCCAAGAAAATGGGTCAAAATTAGTACTAGCACATCTACTGCACATAATAATAAATAAGTATACACCAGCTTACGGTTATTTTCTCGACCACTCTCAAAGTATCGCGTTTCCTTCTCTTCCATTCATTCAATAAATTTTTAGATATATTCTACTTGTAATTTTTTTACATCATTCTGAATTAATTTTGCATTATTTATCTTTTCCGTACAGTCAACTATGAATTTTTTTTTTTTTTTTTTTTTTCAAATTTGCAACTTTTTTCAAAAATGAGAAACAAAAATTTTGAATCGTGTGAAAAAATCTATTACGTTATATTATATATATTAGGAAAAAAATACATATATATATATATATATATATATATATATAAAATACCCTTTGACTATAACGGTTTCTTCAATAACTTCCGTAACCCCTGAAGGGTTTGGAAGATCATTTAAAATTTTTTTTTCTATTTTTAACATTCAGGTATAATTTTTTTTCTACCTAAAAAAAGGTTAGGAGTGGATTTTAAAGCACACCTGATCATTTTTCCCTCAATTATATTACGAAATATTTTTTTTTCTTTAAAAAATAACACATATATATATATAAAATATGAAAATTGAATTTAGTGAATTTTCAGCTGAAAAAAGCTGCGGAATTTCGTTGGATGTGAAGTCGAGAGATGAAAGAAAATAGTTATTTTAATAAAATAAGATTTAAAAAAAAAAAATGTAATAAAAAAAAGTTTTGTGAGAAGCTGAAACTAAAAGAGAGTGTTTTAAAAATACGCATGCCCTTTTAGACAGTTGGAAATATTAATTTTTTTTATCTCTAGAGCCATATGGTACTGATGCGTCTTCCTCTTTTACTTTTCACCGGTGAAGGCTGGGAAGAGCAAAGTATAAAAAGTATAGATATGAGAAGCAAGTGAATTCATTTTTTTTCATTTTTAAACTTACATAAAATATTTAAAAAACAAAAAAAAAATTCAAAATTTCGCGGGTCGATTTTTTAAAAAAAAATATTGAATGAGCACTATGATAGAACTTTTTTCACTTTTTCTTTAGTTAAGTAAATTAATTTAAAAAAAAAAAAAAAAAAAAAATTAAAAATAAAAGTATTCGGAAGAAAATAAATATTTTAAAAAATCCCGCCTGTTTTAAATATTTAAAAAGTTAAAAATAATTATTGTTCAACACACTATACACTAATTCAAGATAAACGTAAATAATATAATTAGTAGTAATCATATATTTTTAAAAATAATATAAAGGAACTTTAAAAAATCATAAAGCACCCTCAGCGCTTTCGCACTTGAGGTGTGCAATTACCGCGGTATTTTATGGTACGGTCACTAACTACATTATCTGCATAAACATGTCTACCCTAATAGCACAGTTCACTTTACAAAAGTTTCTTTGAACTATTCGTCAAATGTCCGTCAACTTCAGACTTTTCCGTTTTTGACGACAATTTGTATACGATGCTATACAATTTGACGTAAATTTACTACCCGAATTACAATGCAAATTCACAAAAGTGGTGTACAAATTGTCGTCAAAAACGGAAGAGACCAACGTTGACGGACATTTGACGAATAATTCAAGGAAACTTTTATTAGGGTTTTTTTTCTATTAAAAAAAGGTACCTCTAAATTAGGAAAAATTAACCGCAAATTTTTCTTTCCAGTTTTTGCTGTCAAATTATCGGCAAATCGGGCAGCAAATTTCGGTAATTTTAATTATCAAATTACTTTCAATTTCGAGCTAAAGTGGCTATTAGTGTAATTTAAATGCTTAGCAAGTGTCACAGTCACAAAAAAAAATTGTTGAATTTAATTCAACGATTGGTTACATAATAACAAATTAACGACTTAAATTTAACAAAAAGTCAACATTTTTTTTGTACCCCTTGGAATCATAAAGAATTCAAAATTAAATAAATTGACATTAATTTTCTGATAAGTTAATTAATTGACCTAACTAGAAATTTTTGTCCTGTAGCTTATTTTACGTAACTCCAAGACAACACTTTCTGTCAACTTGTCTTCAAAAAGCAGGTGTAGATTTACTGTAACTTGTAGTGAAAAGTTTAAAAATCTCAGTTGGCAACAGTGTCGTCAAATTGACGGAAACTTTTGCTGAGCATAAGCAAACATGGCTGCCTGGGGATGGCAAATGGTTATAAGACATAACAAGTATATTTATTGCAGACTTTAAATACACAAGTTATTGAAAATTGATGTTCATTAAATTCAAAATTAAAGAGAAATTTGAATAATGAAAAATAACATGCAATTGCACGATTCATGATGCGAAGCATCACAGAGTGCTTTACGATCGAAAAATTTTTTTCGCCTCACTTCGGCAACTATTTTAATTATTATACCTTTGTTTATTTACGGAATTAAGATAAGTTGCACACCATTTTGAAGATAATTTAATGGAGATTGATTCCATACTTTTCAAAAATTTATTTAGTTCAATAAAAACCGAAAAAATATCAAAACAGTTTAAAAAAATTTTCTGTCCGTCAAGTATGAAACCCGTAGACACGATAATTTGCGAAAAAATCCAGTAATTGA
Source organism: Microplitis demolitor (assembly GCF_026212275.2). Lineage (NCBI taxonomy): Eukaryota > Metazoa > Arthropoda > Insecta > Hymenoptera > Braconidae > Microplitis > Microplitis demolitor. Next base: position 3,281,204 of record NC_068546.1, read on the forward strand.
AACAAATTTTTTTTAAAAAAATTCTTTGAAAGAATTGTAGATCCCCTATTGAAAATGGCTAGGTAATTCAGTGAAGTTTAATTACAATTAATAAAAGAATAAAAAGGCTGTATAACTATACATATATATATCTATGTAAAATTAACATGGATGGTGATATATCTATACATTATACATACATTTATTCCACCAGGGGCGCTTGCACATTACCGCCCTAGTACAGCTGTTTTTTTTTTGTGTTATTGCTAATTGGTAAGCCTGAATTTTTTCAATTCAATTCTTTTTTTTTATTTATATATATATATTTTTTTTTTTTGTTATTAATCGAGATATTTTAAGAAAATTATTTTATAATTATAAAAAATTACTAATATAATTAAAAAAAAAAAAAAAAAAAAAAAAAAAAAAAAAAATTTAAATTTATTCGTGCTTCCCGCCATTTTTCATAATAAATGAGCATTATGAGTATTGCACTTTCAAACGTACACATAACCAAAAAATTTTTAACATTTTTAACCTGAAAATTTGTATAACAGTAAAGCCAACAGACCTTCAGGAATATTTTTATTTATTAAATGAAGTAATCAAATATTAATATAAACATAATTTAAAAAAAAAAATGCATACTATTATATATATTATTTAAAAAAATATATCTGCTATTTTTGATATTCTAAATTTACTACGGATAGTTTTTAATTTTAATACCTAGAACTTCTTAATGCCCAGTAATTAAAAATCGTAATTTGATGAGAGCTCTACTAATTAGATAATTATTTATGTTTTGTTTATGTTTAAAAAAAGTGGAATACTTTTTTTTTTTTTAACATAAACAAAAATTTGTGTATTTATTTTGACTCATAAAAGTTGATGATAAAACACTCAACTACTTAAGTTTTTCTTTATAATTGATATTATATCTATATAAAGCCTCACCAATAATCTTTAAAAGGTCAGAAACTGGGATACTTATCTCATAATTGCCCTAATTGAGACTAATAATAAATAATGTTAAAATGTATAAAACTTAATAAAGATTATCTGAAAGTGTCACGAGAGTAACGGGACGAAACACCATGACATTAAATATCATAAAATAATTTGTCTGATAAAGATCAGATTATCTGTGAAATATTATTTATTAATCTTAAATTATTAGTCTACCGATAATTGATCATGAAAATTAATTATCAATAATTATAAACATAATTGTCATAGAATATTGAATATAGTGCAACCTCGTTATAAAATTCAGTTGGGACAGTATGCAAAATATTCTTGCAATCCGCGTTCGCCCTCAGTTATGCTTGATAGGGTTTCTCAACCGAACCTCGTTATAAGACGATCGATGTTTTGTTTATTTGTAAAACAGAGATTTGGTGTATTTTCTACATACTTGTTAATTTTATAGTGAGGGCAAGATGCAAAACGTAAATAAGGTGATTGGTGAAGGACACGTTCCGCCCAATTTTTAAATAATTTAAGTAAAATGTCTTATAATGAGGTCTTGCTGTATTTATTACAATACACTTTCGTTTTTTTAACGAAATTTTATAAGACTAATTTGGGGTGGTAGGTAAAAAAAATTGTAGAATTCAGGTTCCCCTACTGGCATTCTGGACAGCATTTTGCATCCGAACCTCGTTATAAGACTATCAATGTTCTGTTTTGTAAAAGAGAGATTAGTCGTTTGAAATATTAAAAAATTTTGAATAAAGTTGTCATTAATGTGCACGATTAAAAAATTTTCATTTATACATTATTGTCTTATGAAATATCTTGTTGTTTTTTGTACTTTCATTATAAACCTAAAGTAGTCTTATAACGAGAGCTAGACGCACAATGTAAATATGGTGATTAATGGAGGAAGTGTTCCGACAATTTTTTAAAAATTAAAGGGAAGATTCTTATGATGAGGTTGAACTGTATTGTCACTAAAAATTTATTTCACCAATATAACTTTTCTCACAGATACAGTTAAAAATCGAACCAGGAACAAAAAAATTTTTTTTTCTAAGTTTTACGTAATTAGTAATTTTTTAAAAATTTATGAAAAAAAAAAAAAAAAAATAATCGGGCTCAGCCGGGATTTGAACCCGGGACCTCTCGCACCCAAAGCGAGAATCATACCCCTAGACCACTGAGCCGTGGAAGTACCAGATAGTAGTGAAAATTTTCAGGAACTATATAAACAGTGCTGCTACTCAACACTCTGATACGTCTTATTAACCACTTATAGGCAATTGCTAAGGTTTATCACCCGTAACAAACCAATAAAGTTTGTGGAAACCATTCCTATAGCAAACGAAAAAAATTTCCATGTAAGTAGAGGAACCATTCCATTCAATAGAGAACGCGAGTCGATATCTAAGATGTATATTGAAAGCAACAGTAGACTTGACTGTGAATAACTAACTGGAGCTAAAACAACAGATGCGAGTGGATCTATCACTGTTTACAAGCCTTCTCGAATAAAAATTCAGTATACTATCCAATTTACCATGATGTAAATCACAAATTACAAATTATTACTATTTAGTTACATCGAAGTCCTACTGATACTCAAAAATCTTAAAAGCAAGGCATCTACTGGCCAAGACAAAACACTAAAAATAGCTTCTAAAATCTACCAACATATATAGACTGAGAGAACAATTTATTTGAGCCGAACAAATAGATTTATTTGACTGGACAAAATCATTTATTTCATTCAAAAATATATTTGTTTATAGTTAACAAATCTTGATTGAGAAACATCTTCAAAAAAGATGAAAAACCCGAAATTTTTCAAAGCTGTAGACTAATCAGCCTATGAGCACCAGTAAAGTCTTTGAAAGACTCATAAAACTCTAGATCGAGCAAATTAATCGTTTAAGTCCGAATATAATAGAACTTTCTAAATATTGGAGCTATCATTGACAACTTTAAATGATTGGGTATGATCATAAAAATAGCAATCATCGGAGTAAAAAGTGACATTCATCACATCCACAGTTAAACAAAGAGACAATTACATGACACGGAGAGAAAATTATGGTAACTGTTCCTAGTACGTTTATGAAATATCATCCCATACCGTTATGGTAATGATTACTTGGGATAATGGGATATAGATCCATACTTTCTGGGAAAAGTGTCCATAAGTATGGGAACAATTCCTATCATTATGGTAAAAGTTTCCATATCGCATGTGAAAGAATCATGGTAATGATTACCATACTCATAGGAATAGTTCCCACAAGCAAATAGTAACCGATCCTATAACCACATTGTAATGGTTCCTAAGTGTGTATGGGAATAAGCCCTACATATTATGGTAACTATTCCTATAATATTATGGTAAACATAACCATAATATTACGGTAACGATTACCATAATATTATGGTAATCATTCCCATAATGTATGGAAATTATTACCATGATATGTAGAAATTATAATAATTTTTTTTTTTGTAAGAAGCGTTTTTTTTTTATATTACAAAATTTTAAGTATACAAAAAAAACGCTTATTACAAAAAAAATTTATTATAATTTCTAAATATTATGGTAACAATTACCATAATATTATGGTAATGGTTACTATAATATCATGGTAATGGTTACTATAATATCATGGTAATGGTTACCATAATGTATGGGAATTATTACCATAATATTATGGTAACCATTATCATAGTTACATGGTAACGATTACTATGATTCCATAGGAACTATTTCGATACCATATGGGAATTATACCCATAATTACAGGAATGGTTACCATAATATATAGGTGCCGTTCCTATAATCAACATTTGAAAAAAACCGGTTACCATGCAGTATGGGAACCATTTACATAATATATTGTAACTGTTACCATAATTTTCTCTCCGTGTAGACAAGCTTTAGACTGCAACGCCGATATTTTAATTTATTATTAGTTTAGATAGTAATTATTATTCGGGCTGATGGTAACTATTGCCATCAGGTTATTAAGAATTATGATGTTGATAATAGTTAAAATTAGTTAAAATAATAAAAGTTATAATTTCTGATTATCATCAATAATTGTAGATTTTGCCATATAGTCACTAGATACGACAACTCAGTTTGTTTATCTAATAATTTGAATGACATTCTCAACTATCGAATTCAGTTTTAAAATTTTACTATAACTATGATAACTTTTGCTAAAAAATTCTCTTTGTAGACTGTTACTGAACAATCCAAAACGTCTTATTCACCAAATATAGATTCGTACCGAAATGCATGAATTTGCGCACACTTACCCCACATTACTCTAATAGAGAATCCGATTCGAAATCTGAGGAGTACATTCACCGTATCTAAACTTCGAAAGCCTATATTTGATTTTTTGTCGTCTGAATAGTTATATAATTTTGAAATGGACCCACTTGAATCATCAACGTTCTGAATCAGACCTACTTAGACCTATATCATAAAATTAACGGACTTGACTAACGAGAGCATCGAATAGACCGACACAGACTTAAATCACAGTTTCAAACCCGATTGCAAAGTTAAAAAAAAACATATGTACAATTTTTATAGGGGTAGAAAAAATTGTAAAAACCATAAAAAATTATTCCCATTAGCTTTCATTGGTCAGTAAACAGATAAAAACTAAATGCTACATTTTTTTCCCTTTGAAAAAAAAAATTCAATGAATATTTAGTGATTATTATATTTTTAATATACAGACATTTAACTTATTTCATACATACAAATATATATATGTATGTATTGACCAGAGGGGAGTACTAACGCCCAAGATGGAATGTGGTCCGCCCGGCGTGCAAATACACCCACACATATATGTGTTTTATATATATTTACAAACGTGTTGCACGCGTGCTCTACTCTTACAGTTTCCTTTACCTCATATATATATACATATATATCACGAGTAAGTTAATGGAGTATATTCGTTATAGTATTCAAGATCGTGGGTGGATCTCCAATTGTTTAAAAAAATATAAACTTTTAAAATAAAAAATAATTTTTTAAATTTTAATAATTCTATTTATTTTTTCCGGATAATTATTATTGTTATTTATTATTATTATTTAAATGATAGAGCCTTGTATGGAGTTTCATGAGATAGATACGCTCCTGGGGCTCAGTGTATTGTAATTACATGAATTATTATTTCATTTCATGTTGCGCATCCGTTCCGCCTGCCAGACTCTTACTCTCCCACTCTCTCAACTCCCAACTCCCAACAATATTTTTTTTTTTTTTATTTATTCTTATATTTTTTATTACTCTTACTCTTTTACTTTACTCCATTCTTCTTAACTTATTTTCTCTATCTCGGTGTACTTGAATTTACAAGGATCACCATACAGTGGTAGCTTTCTGTTACAGAGTTTACAGAGTAAGAATACGTGGGAGGAACGACTTATATTTCTACCCTTGGAAAAAAGGATTAAATATATGTTTTATTGTTTCAATTTATTTTAGCTTCAGGTATTCAATTTAATAAATTAATTTGAATTTTTTTTTTAACTTTCAATTTGAAATCCGAATTTGAATTTGAATTTAATTTTTTTTTTTTTTTTAATTATTGTGACAGTAAAAAAAATTTTTTTTTTATAAATTAATTGGATCAAATTAATTTCTCACGGCAACAATTTCTGTATAGAGTCAATTGAGTCTCCGATAACTAAAGTTGAGTCGATTTACGGGCGTGGGAATTGATTATTTAACTCTCGTTACAGTGAGATCGCGTAAATTGATTACTAACATTCATTAGAATCATTTTATATACTTCTTATATATTTAATTATTAATATAATGAGACAAAGAAAGAGAAGAAGGAAAGGGGGAGGAAGAAACCCGCGAAAATTTTTGAAAAAAAATTTGAATGAAGTAAAGTAGACTAAAAATTTTAGTTTGAATTTGTATGAGGGGTAGTATGGAAAGTATGAGATAATTTTGGGCAAAGAAAATTTTTTAAGAGAAATTAAAAAATTTTCAATTTTCAAAAATTTTACTCTAACAATTTTGCAGCAATAATTTGACAACAGCTTTTGGCTGCCAACTTTCAAAACACAGAAAACTGACAAAAAAAAAACTTTTAAAATATGCATGGAATACTAAAAAATGTATTTTGAAGAATTGGTCACTTTCTGTGTTTTGAAAGTCGGCAGTTGCTTTGTTTTATTATATTATTTATGTAAGTAAATTAAAATTTTTGGCGCGAAATTGATTTATTTCTTTTGAATGCATGCATAAAAATATTAATGAAGAGAAAACTGAAAATTGTGAAAAATTATGAAAATCCACTAATTTCAAAAATGTATGCATGCATGCAATCAAAAAATTTGAAAAACAGTTGATTTCAAAACTTCCCGCTATATTAAAACTTAGTGACCCCCCCCCCCTCCCCTTCCCACGGCCATAGACGTTTATCTGAGAATAGTGAGAGTAGTTTTCTAGGGTCTCAAAACGTTGACATGTAATGAAAATTCGATTTTTGAAAATCTGACTGAAATCAATCACTTCTCTTTTTTTTGGAAAATGTTCAATTTCCATAGAGAAAGATAAAAAAACTTTCTGAAACTGCATATTTAAGTCTGACCTTTCATATTATAATTTTGCAGACTTCGCATGATTACAGAAAAAACAGCAAGAAATTTACTCACGAAATTAAAAAAAAAAAAAAAAAAAAGAATCAAAAAAAAATTTGGCTTTACTTTCTTCTTTATTGTATATTTATATTTTTTTTCTAATATGCTAATGTATTTTACGTTATTTACATGCAATATATATAAAAAAGATATATTAAGTTATATTGATACAACAATTGAGTTGGTTGAGTTCATATATAAATATATACCATATACTTTTTTTTATCATGAACTCGTTTAATTTTATTTTTTATTTTATTTCTTCTTTTCGTAGCATTCGTATATCGATTGTTCGTTTACGAATCGGGTATATATATATATACATATATAGTCTACATACTAAAGATATCCCGTTTCCTTCGAGACATATAATACTTATATACTTGCATACCGATGCTATATATATTTTAACAAAAATTTCTGAGATTTTAAACAAAAAATTTTTCTATATTAAAATTCATTAAAAATTATAATACTTCTTATCATTTTCATTTATTGAAATATATATAGTTTGAAATTCACAAATTACATACCGAAATTTTTATACAGAAAAAAGGATTTCTGGGCGCCATAAATTATTTCTTGCCTTAAAGAAATTTTTTCTCACCCCAAGAAAATTTTCGATTTCAGTTCATAATGCAAAAATTTTCTTGGGGTCAATAAAAGTTTTTTGTGCCAAGAAATCTGTTTTTTCTGTGTAGCATAAAATAAAAAAGATCATTTCGACCCTTCTTGACCATCGCATCCTATATTGATACTAGCATTCTAATATGTCGCATCCCACATTTGGGAAATTTTTCAGAAAGTAAAAACGTTTCACGGCCGCAAAAGAAAAATTATTTGTGTTATGTTTACATCGGTATAACCTAAAAATTTATTTTCATATTTTTCATGAAATACATGCATTTGTAGTGAATAAATAATTTTGAATCATATATTAAAAAAGTAAAAGCAAATTTAGAGAGTACCATTTTTCAAAAAAATTGAAAATGTCAAATTTTGTAGGATATGACGTATTAGAATGGCAGTATTGATATCCTAACCTGAAATTCGCTTAAAAAAATTCATTTTAATTGAAAATTTACTCATTATCCATTTTAAAACAATCTGTCTATCGGTTGACTCTGCGGACCAGCCCCAAAACTTCCCGTTGTTTTCGGAAAAAACCGTTTTTTAGTATTTCTTTCTCCCACGATATCTTACGAACAAATTAACCTATTGAGATGGTTGAGGCAGCAATCGACGCGTTTTATTGAATTCTTGTGCTGATTAGATTTTGGAATTGATCGATCGAGCCATTTCTGAAAAATTTGAAAAAAACTGAAAAAAAAAAATTTTTTTTTTGTTTTTCTTCCATATCTTCGAGTCTATTTGATCGATCGATTTGAAATTTTCAGAAAAGTTGGCGGCCAACAAATTCTTTTGATTGCTACCTCAAACATTTTAATCGGTCAGTTCATTAAAAAGATATTAAGAGTTTACATCCATACACACGCACACACACACATACATACAGACACTCGGACATTCTCCTGAAAATAGTCAGAATAGCTTCCTAGGACCTCAAAACGTCAAAATTCGGGGTGAGACCAATAACTTCCCGAATTTTTGAAAATTAATTATTTTCTTAGCGGAAAGTTAAAAAAACTGCACTTCATAATTATTGAAGATATATATACGAAGTTCTTTTTTTTTTTTTTATTTAGCGTCAAGTACGTTGAGTCTTGAATAATAAACAAAATATAAAAAAAGAAACCATCTTTCCTTGAAATACTAATATGTAATATAAAGACATGAAGACTAAAATGTTGAGACCGTTAAAAGACATATGTAATAAATACATACACACACTTATACATATCGATATATATGTGTATATGTACGTATGTATAAATATATATATATATATATATATATATATATATATATATATATATATATATATATATATAATCCATAATAGAAATAACTTCCTTAACTTCCATAAAATTCAATTTGAAAAGCTTTAACGTCTGAGACTTACACACACGTGCAATTTTTTCACTCATCACGCGTATTCATGTCGTCGCGTTTATATCCACGGAAAGCACGTTTTAATGTTCTCTATCCTTTACTTATCAAACGTGAAATCAATCATAAAATTACATTCCAATCCTTTTCAATATAAATAATAATAACAATAGTAGTCATATAAACAATACCATTACCAATAAAAATTATAAATTGAAAAAAAAAACGTAAATAAATAAATAATTAAATAAATAAATCTATTAGTTCATTCTCAACACGTCATATTAATTCTCTATTTGTTACGTGATTGTTATATTAAATCTTTGTCACAATTTTTTTTTTTTTTAATTATTTTATATTTATGGTGTTAATATTGTTGTTATTGATGTTAGTTATAGATTTTGAAATTAAATAATATGTAATGGAAAAATATGTGATTCATGTGAGTTAAAAGGCTGATTCAATTCATTCACACTTGAGATTTAAAATAAATATACAATATTTGAATTCAAATGACCGGAAATAAAATAAATTTTTTTTTTTTTATGAGGTATCAAGTTTTAGTTTTATTTCATTTTGTAATTTATTATGAATGGAATGTTTATTATTTTTTTATGGGATTCTTAGAATTTTAAAAGTTCGGCCGATTTTAAAATTGATACATTTTAAGTACGTGATAAACATTTGGTTTGTTTGGGTTTTAAAGAACCCTAATATTGTGTAAAATGTATATGGGTATACCACAATAAATATATGTATATATATTGATAGCTTTGTTTTGTAGACTTTTTCAAACAAATGTTTCTAAGAATAATTTCATATTTTTTAATTTCGGTAGAGAAAGTCAAGAAAATTACCCGACAATATTTTCTTCGATTTTTAAATTCATAATTTCGAACGTCATTACGAGTAAGTAATTGTCAGCTAGATCTCCATATGTCGGATATAACGAATCTTAGAATTTTAGTAGGCTACCTGCAGACTAAACTGACCTCTATAGTATGCATTGTAAAAAATTAGCGGATTAAATCATAAAAAAATTCGGATTTAAATAAAATCCGTAATCACTCCCGATTTTTTATAGTACAGTTACACGTGTAACTAAATTCATTTTTAGAGAATTTGAATTTTTATTATATTACTGAGTCCCAGAGACATCATTTTTGAAACAAAAAAAAAATTATTTTAGTTTAAAAATTTGCAGTCATTAAAAGGAACCAAAAAATAATTTTTTTCCCATTCTTTCTCCAGTCGAAATCTAGATCGTAAATTGGACGTTCTGGAGGTTGAAAACGTAAATTGAACTTGTGAAGACGTAAATGATCATAAAAAACGTATTTTAGACTACCCGACGTACGAAAGTATAAATAAGTCTTAAAGACAACAAATCTAGAAGATCCTACTTATTTTTCTACAGTTGCTGAAAATTTTTGTCTCTTGACTTCTAGTTTCTGGACAATTTTTTCAAGTTTTAATTAATTCTATCTATGATTTATAATTTCGCAAGTATTACCGTTTTGACCATCGAATAAGTTCAAAATACGTTTTTATGAACATTTACGCCTTTGAAGGTTCAATTTACGTTCCCAACGTTACACTAGTCTAAAAATCTAACCTCATTTGAGCCTCTATGTTGCAGAAACGGAAATAAACGCAGCGTAAAGGTTCAAGAATATGTTCATTTGCAGCCTAGATTTTAAGTTGAAATTGATATGATTTACAATTGCGCGAGTCTTATTACCTTTTTGAACTTTGAATAGATTCAAAATACGTTTTTATGATCTTTGATGCCTGTAAAGGCTCAATTTATGCTTCCAATGTCACCCTAGTCAAAAAATCTAACCTTATTTGAACCTCTATGGTCCAAAAATGGAAATAAACGCAGCATAAAGGTTCAAATAATATTTTATAGAACATCTTTATTTATGTACCGAAAAATCGGGACGTTTGTCGCGCAACGAAAATGGAAAAATTTATGAAATTCTACTGCTTAAGGGTGACTTGAGGGGTAATTAAGGGTGGCTGAAATTTTCGGCTAACATACTAGCGCTTAATTGAAAAATTTCTGGAATCTAGATCCAGTAGATTTCAGCACGACTCGTGATAAGAAGCATCAGAGTGTGCTTTACGACTGAAAAATTTTTTTCGCCTCTCTTCGGCAACTATTTTGATTTTTTACTTTCGTTTTCCGCGAAAAACGTTCCGATCTTCAGGTACATGTTTATTTGCAATCTAGATTTGAAGTTGAAATTGAGGTTGAATTTTTCCATTTTTGCAAGTACATCCAGTCTATAATTGAAATTTTAATTCGGGTCATTAAAAGTAATATTTCATTTGACTCCGGATTACTCCATATATTATTCCAAAAATCCTGAAACTTTTAATTATTGAAAACACTTTCATTTTCGCATTTTTTTTTTTTCTTTTTCACTTTCTTTTATTATTTTTTATGAAAATCTTAATTTCTAATTTATATTAAATAATTAAAAATTTTTTTGACCATTTGACAACTTTCCCTTTCTCCCTTTTTTTTTTTTCTTTTACAAAAATTTAAGAAATCCACTTGACCCTTTAAAAAGTCCAATTGACTTTTTTTGCCGGCTTAAAAAAAAATAATTTGGCCAGCGTCCATTAAAAAAAAAAAAAAAAAAAAAAAAAAAAGAAAAGAAAAAAAGGAATAAAAAAATTATAGAGATGAAAACCACCCTGAAATTGAGTCGTTAATAATCTCTAAGGGATACACAAAACCCACTTTACTTTTCTTTCTTTACAACGTATGCTTAGAATACAAGTGGCCTCCCTTGACTGACCTTCAGTAAAAAAATTTTAGCCGACAATAATACAATAGATCTCTATTCCATGATAAAGAAGCAATAAGGGTCTTGGAAGTTAAAAATGTTTTGACAGTTCGAATTCATCATCGATATTCTAAAAAAGCTGAGGTAAAAAATTTATAAAAAAAAAAATGAGATTCTCCAAATAAATATAAACCAATTGAGACCTAATAAAAAAATATAAAAAATTACGTGTGAAAATTTAACAGCGGTTTGCGCACGACAAAAAATACCGTTATCCGAAATTTACTACGATAACAATAAATCAGCGTGAAAATATATATATAAGATCTATATATAAAAAAAAAAAAATTGGGATAAAAAAAGATAAAAAACAGTGAAATGTCGACATGGAATTTCTTTAGGATAAATACGTGGTAAATTCACAGTAATAAATTTTTTTAGCTTGTAAACTATCAGCGAACTGTATCTCGTTTGTTATCTCATCTGTTGCGAATATCAGTGGGTGGAAAATAAGATAATAAAAAATCTAAATGAAAATAATGATAATAATAAAACTAAAGGGCAAACATACTTTTATGGGTTAAATAAAGTCTTTTTAAATAAAAGAAAAAAAAAATTGGTATTGGGAGAATTTTATTTTAAATCTGAAAAATAAATGAACATATCGATTTTTGTAATAGATATCGATAGTAGTTTTGACAGATTGAAATTCAAGATTTAAAGATTAGGATAAATTTTGATTAATTTTTAAAAAATTTTAATTTTTTCAATGCGTCCATATTCGATCTATCGATATTTATTATACATTTTTTTATACGGCATCAAATTAGAGTTCGGTTAATCGATACTTTCGATTAATTCCCCGACAAAGACAAAATCTTGTCCCAAGAAATTTTTCAGAGCAAAAATGTGTTTTTTGTGCTCAGATCTTTTTTTCTGATCCTCAGAAAATTTTTGTTTTCTATTTGTAATGCAAAAAACTTCTTCTGTCAAAAAATCCGTTTTTTCTGTGTATACATTGATTTTTTTAAAATAAAATTCACTTTATTAATATTTTTGGAAATCTTCGATGTTCCAAATCAAAGTAAAATTTAAAAAATTGATACTTTCGATTACTTCGACTATATCGATTTTTTTGCGAGAATTCGATCTATACTGATGTATTTTTTCTAAATATCGATGAATCATTTAAAACTAAAGCTCGATTTATCGATAGTTTTGAACGATTTGGAGATATTGACTTTCCATGATTCGATTTATCAAAATTTGTTTGATCAAATTTATCAATGTAATTATAAAATATCGAATAGAATCGATTGATCTTAAAGTTCCATATATCAATTTATTATTGGAAACTTCAATTATTCAGAATTGATTCATTTTAAACTTCCGATATTTTATTGAAATTTTATTGTATCAAAATCGAATCAAACAAAATTCGATCTATCGATTTTTAACTCCGTTTAAGTTCTAATTTTTATTTGATTCGAATTACTGACATACCTTTATAAAAGTCAATAAACATCAAGTGTACCTTGCATCCAATAAATGCATTTCTCAAGAACTGTCACTTCAAAATTTGAATTTTCAAATGCCGCTCAAAAATATAAAAAATTTGGAAAATTGTCAAATTTATTCCCGTCCTTTTAAAATTCAAACTTAAGGTTAAAATCTTAGATCATTTACTTTCTATGGAGTAAAATTTTTTATCTCAAGAAACAAAATTCGAAAAAAAAGCTGTTTTGTGTTTCTAAATTTTGGATTATACTGAAGTTAGCAAACAATTAGTAATTTTCGGATTTTTTTCTTCACCAAATAAGTTACAAAAAATAAAAAATAATAAAATGCACATGTAGAAAATTTAAAAAACTACAGGTGCAATTTTTTCAAATATTTTTTTTTCTATCATTTATTGCTTAAAAAAAAAATCAAAAAATTATCAGACATCGGCTAACTTCAATATAATAATTTTTTAACTCAAACTTGAAATTTTTTTTTTTACCATTCACTAATTTTTAAAATTGTGAGCGGGAAAAAATTCGAAATTATTTTTGAGCCACTGTAAAATATCTACACTATATACATATATATATTTCAATGAAATATCAATATATATAATCAATCAAAAAAGTAAAAATAAAACATTTCAAAATTAACGCTTTGTATTCTATAAAAAAAAAAAAGTCCATAGTTAAAAAAAAAATTAATGATCATAAAATCCATGTAATAATGCTTACCCTAAGTATATATATATAAAAGTACATACATATGTTAAAAATGAATAAGGTGGAATCGACGAAAAATTCACAAACTCGAGTAGAGCGTCTGGGACTGCTCATAAAACGTCGGCGTAAATCATTAGGTTTTATGGTGGTGCACGTTTACCAACCTTTTGCTGATGAATTCTTTACCCGGTAGAACAACTTTCTTTCTCTCTTTCAGTTATATTATTCTTTAACCATCCTGCACTATAACACAACACACATATTCACACACTCGATTCTCAATAGATTGCCCGTAAACTTTTGCAGAAACAATTTTCATACTCATCAAACTTACAGACAATTAATTACTGTTTAAACAATTTAAAAATAATTATATATATGTATATATATATATATATACATAGATATAATTCATACTTTTTTCAGTAGATCAAAAATCCCACGAGTTTGCGCACTAGTTTGGCCAATAGAAACTTGTAAAACCTGTGGTGCAAACACCACCTACTACCCCTGTGTCTCAAATGTTCGTACGTTCAGCGCGAGGGGCGTTTACGATAAATTTTTTAGTCTATTTCACGGCAACCACTTTGGATATCACAGTTGGCCGAAATTGTAGATAAAATAATAATAATAATAATAGTAACGGTAGCAAAGGGACGAATAGTAGAACGATTCCAGTCTCTGTATAGTTCCAGAGTATAAAAGGGGCTGGAAGCAGATTATCCGAGGCGTTTTTGCTTAAGAAAATTATAATAATTCGATAATACGTAACTGTTGCGACCAGAGAATGTGAAAACCCTCGAAAAAGCTTGTTAGAAATTTTGGTTTTGTTGTTTGGAATATCTATATATAAATGGGTAATTTGAATATCTGAATAATCGGAACGCCGTTTGGGCGGAACCGGAAAACCACTCGCGACTGTACTCGACACTTCTCTACAACTGAATTTACTTATTTCATGTACATAGATATTTACCATTTTATTTTTTATTGATAACTTGGGTTATTTAGAATGATTTATGATTCATTTTTTAGTTCATCAAGATGATGTACTGAAGTATGCTAAAATTTTTTGAAAAAATTCGATCATCAGTTCTTGAAATGCTGAGCTTAAACTTTAAAGTTTTGAAATTAATGACTTGGAGTATGTATTTTGAATAAAGAGATCGGGCTTGAATTATTTGAAAAAAATAAATTAATAGAATCCTTCATCAACTGGTTTTTGAAAGGGATTGTTAATGATACAGCTAATTGATGCATTTTTGAATATTTTTGTTTCAATTTCCGTTATTTAGTTATAATATAGTTTTGCGTTATCATGAATTTGTAGAATGTATTTTGAACAAGAATAATTTTTTTCATGTAGTTGATATTTTTGATTTACGATTTGAGTAACGAATACTGCGATCAGTAAAAAATACTGATGATCAGTAAAAAATACTAACAGTCAGTAATGATTTATGACAACCATTAAAAAATACTGAATATTGGTATAAAATACGTACACTGACAATCAGTGTGAAAAATACTGATGGTCAGTGAAAAGTACTGATTGTCAGTAAAAATTATGAATTGACAATCACTGAATATTACGGAAAGCTTGTAAAAACTACGGGTAACCAGTGGAAAGTACTACGATTAATGAGAAACACTGACAATCAATGTGAAAAATACGGATAGTCAGTGAAAAGAACTGATTATCAGTGAATAAAATGTACTGACAATCAATAAAAATTACTAATAACCGGTAAAAATTTCCAACGATCAATAAAAATACTGACAATCGATAACAAAATACTGACAGTCAGTAAAGATTGCTGAAAACCAGTAAAAAATACTGATTATTGGTATAAAATGTATATACTGACAATCAGTAAAAAACACTGACAACCAGTAAAAAGTACTACAATTAACCGAACATATTGAAAATTAGTGTGAAAAATACAAAAAGTTAGTGAAAAGTACTATCAATAAAAAGCATGTATTGATTGTCAGTAAAAAGTACTGATAATCAGTGAAAAGTATTACAATAAATGAAAAATACTAAAAACTAGTGAAAAATATTGGAAGTCAGTGAAAAGTACTGACTCGGTAAAAAATATGTACTGACAAGAAGTAAAAAATATGTACTGACTGTCAGTAAAAAGTACTGACAATCAGTGAAAATTACGGACAGCTTGTGAAAATGGCTAATAACCAGTAAACATTTCTGACGACCAGTAGAAAGTATACTACAATTAATGAAAAGTACTGACTATCAGTGAAAAATACTGTCATCATGTGAATATTCACTAATTGTCAGTACTATTTATTGATTCTTACGGCATTATATATCACATATACCTACGCATATTTTTTTGAGTAATTGTAGTATTTTCAAAATTTAATAAAAACACGACATTACGTCTCAATTTTCTAAAAGCCACGCCATGAAACCCATTTTACTATAGATTGTCATAAAAGAATCAGCCTATTAATTCAAATTTATCCCGCGCGTTCCCATCAAAATTTCAAATATTAAAAACATCACTTGTTTCTAAATATATGACTCCAACAAAAACATTAAAATATTTTTCTATTCAAATACAATAAATAAATGCAGGAATTTAATATAACAATAATAATAATAGTGGTAAAAAATAAATTCCCATAAAAAAACAATAGTCGTCAGTCCAACACGAATACGGAAGCATGTCCACCGGTAAGATCAAAGTAATCATGTATTTAATAAATGCGTAACTCCAGGAGTTCTTTAAAGACTTCCAAAAGCCCATATATATATATATATATATATATATATATATATATATATATATAAAAGTAGATGTATATAGGGGTCGAAGACGAGGTGAGACATGATGGTTGTAGTGAAGGGATACCTCATTCGAGAGATGCATACATAATTATTTGAACAAATGTATAACGTTTTTATTACCCAAGAATTAATCCTAAAATAACTAATTATTTAAAAAAAAAAATTATTTTTTTTTGTCAATAATCTGTTGGTGTAAACATATTTTTTTTATTATCATATTAAATATCGATCGATAGTAGAAAATTGTAGTAACACATAAATAAATTTTCTTTTTGATTTAAATATATAGAGTATATATGTAGTAATAAGTGACTTTTTCATAAAAAAAAAAAAATTAATGATTTAATAATAAAATTTGTCATAAAATTTACGGGGAAAAAAAATTAATATAATTTTAAGAAAACTTTTTACATGCGGAAACGTATGGCACGCGGTATTATGACGTCACGTAGTCAACCGGATATCGCGAACGTGTTGAAGCGATAGGTTCGCGCCCTCAGAATTACAATAAACGACTTATTGACTAACCCAATGTAATGTTTAATATTTTTTATGTGAATGGAGTGTATATAAGTGTAAGTTTGCCAACTCTACTGATATAAACATTAATACATACGCTGTATTTTTTTTTTTTTTTTTTTTAAGAATGGTCGACATACTTTGTTGTTAATTTTTTTACAATATCGATAGGCTATAGCGCACTTCATAATTTTTTTTTCTTTCGAATACTACGAAAGGGTAATATGAGCCGTGAAAAATTTCTTGCAAGAAATTTTGAAATTTCAAATCAGCGTTATAATTTTTTCAAAAATAAGCTTGTCAATGAATTTTTATATAATTTTTTTTGAATTTATAAAATTATATCTCGAGTTTTTCTATTCATCTATAGGGGAAAGATGGATCACTAAGAAAATCATAGATTTCTGTGCATAAAAGTGTCTTTGAACACATTTAAAAAAAAAAAAAAAAAAAAAAAAAATTAGCGCGTCTTTTAGAAATTATTTTATTTATATTTTTCAAGTGTTCAAAATCGGCCAAAAACGATATCTCTATCACGGAGAAAAATGCAGGTCAAAATTAAACAATAATTACAATCACAATGAAAAATTTGCTATCTCAAATAAAAAATTACAATTCATTATAAAAATTACGATGATTTGTTGAAAATTAATTTTTTATTTCAATTATTACTTTCTAGATTGTAATTTTCACTTATCATAATAATTACAATAGAGCTTTGTTAAATTTTCGCTGGGAAAAAATCAATATTTACTTATTCATATAAAAATAGTTCAATGTCACAAAAAGTATAAATTGTTATTATAATTATTAAAAGTTAGCACATTAGTCGCAATTTTTGTTTCGTAGATGATAAATATTACATCTCCAATGTAATTCAACGTAGGTACTGTACATTTTAGAATGTCGGTAAGACAAATTGCTACTCCGGGAGATGAAATTACTATTTGAGATTGTAAAAATTACTATCTGGATTGTAAAAATTACTCGCCAGAATACATCTTTCATAAAGCGCGTTAACTAATATTTACTAAGTACAATAGTAAAAATTATTGGTACATTATAATTTTTATTTGTCGCTAGTAAATTTTATTTTGAATGCAGTAATTTTTATAATTAACAGAAATTATTACGCGTTACTAAAACCAAAAGGGCGTATCTCAAAATATACGCCCTTTTAGTTCTGCAGAACCAAAAGGGCGTATAAAATTTTTTTTTTTTGCTCCAATCAATGTAAAAATATTAAAAACATTAAAATCTATGGAAAAAACGAAAAAAAAAATTTTTTTGTTTTATGCCCTTTTGGTTTTAAGCAAAAATTTTTTTAAAGTCATAAGGGCGTATCCTATTTTTTCGGTTTATTATTAATTATAGGTCAGAGTAAGAAAAAAAATTACAAGGGTAATAAAAATTATCACTCCACAACTTAATTTATCTGAACAAATATTTATTTAAGTAAAAAACCAAATTTCTTTATTTAATTTTAATCGAATCTTAAGTTTGTCACAATTTTTTTAATTCAACAATTAATGTAAAAAATATGTATAATTTGGGAACGAAAAAATTCTAAATTCTATGAGTGCTGTGAAATTTAATTTAATCAAATTAAAAAAATGCACATTTAGATTGTTCAATTTTTCAAAGGTGCATTTTTTCATTTTTCAATCAAAGTTTCATTTTCTGTTTCTTGTTTTTTTTTTCTTTTTATTTTCAAAAATCAATTGCCGCTGTTCTTGAGAATTGTTATGGTTCTAGAATACCAATATATCGAAGCAAGTTTAATGACCTAAATCATTTTTGTGCATCAGGCACCGTCCCACAAAAATATTATCAATATTATTAAAGATTAATTTTCAGCGATGGTAATAGTTTATAAATTTTTTTATTATTGTCAAGTTATGTTCTAAAAAAAATAAAAAAAATTTTTTTTTATACTCTTAGGTACAGATGATCCTGAAGATGGAGACGTTATAGGACTAATACCCTAATTAATTTATTTTTTCTCTATTTTTTATTTGTTTTTTCACTTAAATAAATATTTGTTCATATAAATTAAATTGTGGAGTGATAATTTTTATTACCCTGGCAATTTTTTTTCTTACTCTTACCTATAATTGATAATAAATCGAAAAAACAGGATACGCCCTTATGATTTTAAAAAAATTTTTTCTTAAAACCAAAAAGGCGTAAAACGAAAAAAAAAATTTCTTTCGTTTTTTCAATAGATTTTAATGTTGTCAACATTTTTACATTGATTGAAGCAAAAAAGTTTTTTTATACGCCCTTTTGGTTCTGCAGAACCAAAAGGACGTATATTTTGAGATACGCCCTTATGGTTTTAGTAACGCGATTATTCTAAATAATATGTAGTAATTTTTACTTTGAGTTTTGTACACGTTTTGATTTTTTTTAACGTTTCAAGATTACTTCTCGGATTGTAATTTTTTTTTCAAGTTTTGTAAAAATTACTTAATTTTCTTCTCCGTATAAAACATTGAATCGACTGAAAAAATCCAAAAAAAAAAAAAAAAATTTAATTTTGTCACATTAAAAACTGTTCAAAAATGATAATAAGACTCGCGATTAAAAAGAATTTTGAAAATTAGAAATATTTCAGGTGGTCCATTTTACCCACCGGTCCCATTTTTCCCACTTCTCCCATACATGTGTATATAAATATATATAGTTAAGTTACAAGTTATTGAATGAGAAAAAACTGAAAAAGTCTTCATATAAAAATATATAATTCATCTCACGAATCAAGTCGCACGCGCACGCGTCAATTCTCTCTTAGCATTACTTCTTTGCCGACAATATATTCTCTTTAACTTTACAGTTGGTTTCCAGGTAAGGCGTTGTACTTGTAGTTTATTATATTAATGTTACGTACTTCACTAAGACATTAAATTACAAACGCATATATATATATGTATACGGACATATTTGTACATCTATTTTTTATTACTTTATCCTTTTTTATTTTTATTACTTCCTAAGTATTTTATCATCATCTATTCCTTAAGTTATATACTTCTGCATCCGTTTACTTAACAAACTTTACAAGCCATTTTTTTATTGAAGCCAAAGGGGTAAGAGTGCGAAGGTCAGTTAATAAATTGGCGTTGAAAATATGAATAATTTTTGATAACAAAATAAACTGCACTCAAAATTTAGTTCGCACGTTGGGACAAATGTCCGAAAAAAACGTTATGAATATATATATATATATAAACGGTACACGTTAAATGGAAACAAAAGACGTGCGAGTCGCGAGGGAATTACTAGGATACTTGATAATACAATAAAAATAATAGAAATAAATATAATAAAAGCTATAAATTTATTTCATTCGAATTAACTTATAAGTATACGGTACGTGTGTGAGTGTTGGAACAAAATCACGCACTTCAATTTCAATTATAAGTACTTAAATTTTATTTCGTCGGACCACTTTTAATAAAGGTCATGAACGTGGGAATAATTATTATATTCTTTTATTAATAGAGTCCATTGAGAAAAAAAAATAAAAAATATTTTTTTAAATTTATTTTCGAAGAAATGATTTACAAATAAATTATTTAATTCGTTGACTTTACGTTGCGTGATTTGATTTAAATATAAATTCGCGGGTGATAAGATACGAATTATTTTTAAAAATAAACTTTTGTAAAACATTTTTAATATGCCACTTAATCATTATTAAATTAATGCAGACATTTTTTTTTATTTAAGCTAAAAATAGTTAATGAGCTCTAATTAGACTACTTTGTTGCTTGATTAGTTTGTTAAATAATTAAAAGTTATGCCGACTTTACTTATTGTACTCAATTATTTATTCATAAACTTTTATTTTAATTTTCTTCAATAGTCTGCTATATTTATTTTTCAAAATATATTTTTGCAATTTTTTTAAGTCTAATTAAAGAAATCACAGGAACAATTACGAGTACAAGTATTTCTGTGCATGTAAAAATTATTCGAGCCCATAAGTTACCGGTATTGTTTCAGTTCCGCCCGTAATTGACTGTTGCGTCTGCACAACCTTGACATAACCTTAAAGTCTGCGCGGAGAGAATTTCATAGTAAAAGGTATCATCTAGTCATAGTGAAATTTTAAAACTGAATTCTATAATAGTGAATATCATTTAAATTATTAAATAAACAATCTGAATTGTAGTATCGAGACTATCTGGCAAAATCTACAATTATTGATGATAATCAGAAATCATAACTTTTATTATCTTAACTAATTGTAACTATTATCAACATCGTAATTCTGAATAACCTGATGTCAATAGTTACCAACAGCCCAAATAATAATTACTATCTAAACTAAGGAAAAATTTAAATATCGGCGTTACAGTCTGAAGCTTGTCTACATGTAATTTTCTCTTTGTTCAACTGTGGATGTGATGAATTTCACTTAATACTTGGATGATTGCTATTTTTATGATCAAACCCAGTCATTTAAAGTTATCAATAACAGCTCCAATATTTGGAAAGTTTTATTATATTCGGACTTAAAGGATTTTATTGTTACTTATTTTAATTATTTAAAGGACAAAATGGACATGGCTAAAATATGAATATAAATAAAGGATTTAAATTTATATAAATTTATCCTATTTTTAGTTTAAGAATTTTTCCAACCTTGAATGGTAACAGTTACCATCTTCGATTGTAACAATTATAATCTTCAATAGCTACAATTAGCATCTTCGATAGTAATCGTCCCCACCATCAATTGTTACCGTTATCATTCTCAATAGTAAAACTAATTATTTACCACTGAAAAATTTTCCTACCATTTCAAATAGTTGAAATTTAAAATCTAGTATCGTAGATAGTATAATTAAATTTTCTCCGAGTACCTCTTAATCCTCTAAAAAAGTATTTATCAGCATTAATGATTGTTAGAATTAATACTTGGGTACTTACAAGAACAATCGATAGCCAATAAATAAAAAGAGCGTATAATTTAAAAAACTTAAGCTTTCTTGGAAGATTTTAGGTGTTTAAACCAGTTACATCTTATAGCACACCAAAGGTGTGCATCATCACATTAAGAAGCCGGTCGGAGAGTTAAAAAATAAAAAAGCAGAAATAGTTTGGTGGTAGAAAACCCATTTAAGTTTGTTTCGAATGAGTGAAGGCTTTGTCAGTAAATATATAGTCATTTAAAAAAACGTGTTTTTGTTCATTAATTTAAATCTTTAAGAAATGAATCACTGTAGAAATATATACAAGTATATTGAATATTATTTAAATACGAAAAAAAAAATGTGTAAGTGAACAAATTGAAATCATTGATAGCAATCTTACGTATGTCATTTCTCAGTTAAGTCTCTTTGTGGTTTGAAACACGATCAGCCTGAGAGTTACTCCATCATATATTTATAAAATCCACTATTACATATATGTATATACATGTATCGTATCCACATATCAATCCGTCTCTCTGTATCTGGATTTTATTCTGTGATTTAAGTGCCAATAGGTGACAAGTAAAAAATAATAAATTAATTACTTTAAAGTTTAAATGTTGAAAGATTGCTGGAGATTTATATTAAATATAAAAGCTCGGAATTTCTTCGGCGAATTTTATTTTTAAAAACTGGATGATGATTAATTTTACCTCGGTACTTTGATTTAGATGCGAATAGCCGGTTGAAGGAAAATTGAATTTATTATTTTAATGGATAAATTTAGAAATATTGGAAAGTTTTCGTCCTTGCTGAGTGACGTTTGTCGATTAATCATTAATATATAAATATATCATTATAGATAAATGTATGCATGATAATTAATTGTATCCTATTGCTCCAAATAACTGCGCTGCAGTTAATCGGACGTGATTGAAAAACGGTTTAGTTAAAAATTTTGGGAAGAATTTTATAAATTTTGGGGATTGAAAAATTATTGGTTGTTATTTAAGAGGGTTTTGAAAATTGAGGGCTTATTAGGCATGTGGGTTTGTAGGGGATTTAATTAGCTACGAAAAAGCCCAGTGTTGAGTCTGTAAGCTCGAGGGTTTGTTAGTTATTGAGAGAAACTTTATTTTTTATTTAAATTCTTCTCGAATCACTCGTCACTCCTAAACTTTGGACATTGCATTTAAAAGTTGCATGGCTATTTTTTAGAAAATTGCGCGGGCTGCAAAAAAGCTCGGGGATGAATAGATAAATTAAAAATATAAAAAGTTATGGGGGTTTGTAAAATAATGTCAGAACAATAATTTAAATATTCATTCCGATAATCAAATGACCGACAAAAGCTCAATGATTTATAAGGCCGCTAATAATAATGTAATTAAAAAATATTTAAAAATAATAGTGGGATAAAATGGTACTCGTAAAATGTAAATGAGAACAACTAGAAATGTGTTGAGGGAATTATTTTATTTGTCACCTGACACAAATGTCACCCAGCTCGCGGTTTATTATTAATATTCAAAAAACTTTATTTAACAATTACAAATTCCTTATTAAGGATATTCTCCAGTATCCCTCCCTACTTTAACTCAAGAAAAAAATCCAAGCGTGACTTTGATGAAATTTTTTTTCAGTCAATAATTTAATTTCAAAAAAATTGAGTGACTTTTAAACAAAAGTCAATGTGTCTCTTCCAAAACAGATCATAGATTATTCAACATTATTTCAAATAATTCCACGATTTTACTATCGATACCCGGTAATTAAATCCCGACGCTTGTATGACATTTTTAATAAAATATTTATCTATAAAAATGACTAAATATCCTTTTAAAATTCCTTACCTAATTGCCCTTCAATAAACCCATAAAATCGTCTAAATTAATTTGCAAAATAATTCCAACGCCATAAGAAAAATACTTCAAATTTTTTTCTAAAATTGCTTAGTATTTTTTTTCAAACCGATTTTTTAAAAAAAACATCCCATAGTTTTTCGAAATATCTTTTAGAAAGCATCTTTAATCCACAATCTATCCTCATTTCCTTGATTTATTCAATTACCAAACAATAAATCTATCAGCTCACTCGCTCCAAAAACTTGAAACCTTATCAATAAGCAGCTCTCTTTCATCTAATTTTCCTTTGCTTCAACTAAAAATCTCTAGTTCCACGTCAATTACTTACTCCTACACCCAATCAGAATCTACTTCATGGTATTGAAACTCAGATCATTCAAACTCTTGATTCAAAAATAAATTCAAGGTCTTACAACGAAATGTATCACACAATTTTACTCCATAAAAATAATCATAATATATAATTAGACATAAAAATTCCTTTAAATCGAAGCTGTTAACTAAAAAAAAAAGTTAATCTTGATAAAATTATAACGAGACATTTTCTAACGATGATTATAAATCATTGGAAAGCCATAAAAGATTGTTAGATATATCTCAAAGTAACCTAAGGTTAAAGAAAAGAGTAAAAGAGTAATAAAGATTTAGCTACATTGCATTTACTTTTATAATACATATACTGGATAAATATATACATGTATATAAGTATATCGTATATAGTCGAGTATATTATTGGATGCATTGAGAGTTATGGAGAACTGGAACTTCTACAGTAGTACAGTACATGGATAAACTGGAGCTAAATAATAATAATAATAGTAATAATGGAACAAAACGAGTCTTTATGATTTCTAAGGCGTTGCCACGATCACAGTCAATTCGCGTGTAAAGTAAATTATTTATAAAATAGTTTGCATAATTTCTGGTGTGACCTACATCTTTACTGGACGTTAATCTGGAGAGCAAAAATATAAAAATGATAGATTTTATATTTACTTGGTGTTTTAAATCGAATTTAATGGGAAAAAGTTGAAAAAATTAGATGGTGTGCATTTTAATGAATGGTGTGCATTGAATTGGGATATTTGTCTTCAAATATTTTTATAAGATCTTATTTAATGCAGAAAAAATGCTGGGTACGTTGTAGTTAGAAGAAAAATGTATGGTGTGCATTCTGATAAAAGGTGTGCATTTAATTTGTGATCACTTGAATTTAAATATTTTATTAGAGAAATCTGATATGAAGGAATTAATTATGTAGAAAAAGTATTTAGTGAGTTGTAATTATATGAAAAATTAGATGGTGTGCATTTTATGAATAGTGTGTATTAAAATGGGTAATAGAGTTTTAACGTCGATATTCAAAAGAAAAATCTAGTAGGGAGTTGTTGGTGGTGTATAAGAAATTTTGGATAGATTGGACGAGTAGAAAAAATGGTGGTGTGTATTTTTATGAAAGGTGTGTATTGAATTTCATTGGGATATTTGTCTTCATAAATTTGTATAAGATCTTATTTAGTAGGCAGGAAAAATACTGGGAAAGTTGTAGTTAAAAGAAAAATTTATGGTGTGCATTCTAAAAAAAGGTGTGCATTTAATTTTTTGGTGATCACTTGAAGTTAGAGATTTTACGATGAATTTGATAATTAGGAATTAATTTTGAAGAAAAAGTACTAAGTGATTTATAAATATATAAAAAACTTCATGGTGTGCATTATTGTACAAAAGAATCATAATCAATTAAGAAGATTTTACGAAAAATTCAAGGTAAGTCATGAATTAATTGGAACAGTGGTAAAATGAACATAAATTATAGTAATTATTAAATGGTGTGCATCAAAATACATCAGTGGTGTGCTTAGGATAATTGTCTCCATAATTTGACTCTGTACATATTTACAATATTTATTAGGATGTAAGTAAAAATCGTGTATCAAAAATGTTTAATTCGTTAGAAGAGCGCAAGGAGGTGTGCAAATTGCTTACAATTAATAATGGTGTGCATTTAGAAAGAATAGTGGGCATAAACTTTCAGTTCTAATGATTTTGGACACACGATGAGTTACACACAGCTAAAAAAATTTTCAAACCTAAACGACGCGCAAAAAATTTATAAAAAAAATGGTGTGCATACATATGTATATAAATACGTAAGAAGCTTCGAAATATATGTACTAAGATATTATTTATGTCTAAAAAAACAGTTGTACAAAATATCTTATAGCTGAAGGGTGTGCAAAAAAATGGTGTGCATGGAAAGTCATAGTATGCTCAAAAAAAATGTTTAAACAATTTCATAGCAGTATAAGACTGGAAAAAATAATTTCTATGATTAAATGGAGTATAGTGTATAAAAAATGCATAAATAATGTTTTTTTTTTTAAAAACAAAGCACGTGACAAAATAACTATACTGACACATGATGAATCTATTATAACTCGTAATTTATATTTTCCGAGTTCCAAGCATCAGTTAATGTCCTCAAGTCTTGATGTCTTGATGTGTGTGCCCAAGTCATTATGAGTCAAGACCAAAGACTTGTATACATATATATCGTACCGAGAGTTAAGACTGCATAGTTTTGCCTAAGGCTATTAAAACTAGACCCTGCTCGATTATTTCTGTTAATAATTTTTTACCCTGACATTAAACCTTATTCAGTACAGCTCTCTCATCGTTTCTCGATGTCATTAACTAACAGTTGTCATCATTTTAAATTATTATCAATAATGATCCTGGGTTAACCTACCACCTTAAGTTAACTTTATTATTATTATAAGAATGCAATTAGCTATTGCCATTATTATTATTGAGAAATATACACATTTGATTCGTTATTGTGCACTCAGTATGCTTTCACTTGGGTTAACGAACAATAACAATAAATATAATAATAACAATAATAATAATAACTATAACAAAGAGGCCATGATCTGTAAGACAATACAATAGGACGATTAGTGAATACTTTGTATGGAATTTCGTCATCTAACGTTACAAGTTTATTTTATTTAGAAAAATATTTCGATTAATAGATTTAATTTAATGGCTTTTAGATGAAAGTTTGTTAGTATAAAAGAGCCTTTTTTTTTTTATGGAAACCAGTATACCCGACATATGGTGAGGACGCAGTGTCCTACAACAAAAGATATTATGTGGTGGTTATAAATGTATATTTTATATATGTTGTATTATATGTTAATGTATTGATGTGTAAATGTTTCGTAAATGTATACATAAATGTGTGCGTGTGGGTATGAATATTTCCATACATTCCTCGTAAGCAGACATTTAAAAATTTCTTGCGTCGTATTATATACCGCAACACGGCCGATTGGCGACACGCATTTCAATCGATTGACACGCGCCGATATATACCGGAATTTTATTTTTTATTTTTAATAATAAATGGGATTGTTTTTTTAAAATGTTTTTAGGAGTTTCGGGTCAAGTTGGTTTTATATTTTAAATTGAGAATTTGGTGTCTGGCGTCTGATGAAATTTTTTTTTTTTTTTAGGCGGGTCTGTAGATTTTTTTCAATTTTTTTAAAAAGGAAAAGGTGAAAATTAATAATTTGGGAAGGGTGTGCATAAAAATTTATGGTGTGCATAAGGTGTGCAATTTTAGGATTGAATTAAATTGGAAATGAGAAATTTGGTTTCAACTCCGCAAACTAGTTCGATATACGTTCGAATTTTATGGAACATTGAAGGTGTGTAGAAAATTCTAAGAGGTGTGCCTAAATTTTTTTGAATTTGATGGTGTGCAAAAAATTTTTATAAATATGGTAAAAATTTACGACCAAATTTAGTGAAATCTGTTACGATAAATGGGTAAATAATTTAGGATACAGGAATATTCAAGTAATAAAATTGAAAGTGAATGAAAAACTTGAGGGTGTGCACATGAAATTTATAAAGAATTGAAGAGACAATCGTCAATGTAATTTTTTATAATTAATAGTGAGTAAATACTCGGAATTTATGTTTAGAGTGAATTAAAATCTATGGTGTGCATAAATGTCCACAAAATCAAATGGTGTGCAAATTTTAGTAGCAATAAGTTATTTTGAAATTTCGGCTCATCGGTTGTGAAAATAATCTGTGTGTAAAAGACGATACTGAAAACAAACATTTAGGGTGTGCATAAAATATTGTGATGACTTAGCATGAATTTACAGGGAATATTATGCACACCAAATAACAAAATATATTCCTTGATCTGTTAGAAGTGTATTTAACTAATTGGTGTGCATAAAAGTATTTAGAAATCCATGGTGTGCAAAAAAATTTATTGATCGATTTTTCCGAAAAAAAATCTATATTTGCCTGATTTCGAGCTATTTTTTTCTATCAATCGAGTTATTTTCCGATAAAATGGACTGAATACATCCTGGAATGCGCAATAACGAATAGTAAAATAAAAAATAATAAATACCAGTTAAAAATAAATAAATAAAATGTTATAAATGTATCGAATTAATAATTTAAAAGATTACGAATATCAATTGAATAAGTTTATTAATAAAACAAGATTTATTCTCGTATATATATTACAACTACCGAGTAAAAGAAACATAAACGCGAGAGTTAATATGAAGAAAACGTTTTATCTCGTACCATACGTACTGAATGCCTAGAGTAGAGTCAACGCGTGTGCCCCCCACTTTCTTTTAATATCTACACACATACACACAACACACACACCTCATCTTTTAAATGTATTGTAAAGTTGTTCTCGCGCCTTCTATACCTTCTACAGCTCTCTAACTTCTCAATTAAATAAAATAAATTCTCTCCATTAATAAAAAACTATTAAATCAATTTTCGAAAGTCTTATCACAGGATTTATATATTTTTATCATATTTTGTCTCCTTATTTATCGTATTTGTCAAGTTGGCTAGAAGAATCTGTCATTTATATATTTTTTAGTGTATTGACTATGTCTGTTCATATACATATGTATATATGTGTATATATATAGGTAGAGCAAAGGAAGACGTTACAAATGAAATGGAATGATAAAAAATATTTAAGAGTACTTGCATCTCTGGTTTTACTGTATGCTACTCAGTGAGCGTAGCCGTAGCATCATCGAGTCGATTAATTAGTTTTTATTGGCCTCACAGTGTGCGGCAATCAGAGCGGGTTTTAGGCTTCACGTTTGGCTACTTCTCTCTCTTTCTCTTTCTCTCTTGGTCTTGGTTATTTTGTTAATGTGTAATGATGAGGACACACATATGCAATCTGAAAAAGAAGTTTAAGATGAGGGTGGTGTAAGTAAAAAAGAGATAGTTAGCTTTCGAGGTGGGAGGGGGGAATAAATAAATTAATTTATAAGATACAAAATGAGGACCAAAAATCCAATCCGCGGAATTCATGATCTAAAAGATAATACCAAATGGGGGCTAACGAGGTCGTTTTAATTGATTCTTATTAAAATTTTCTAGGTCCTGTGAGGTGGGATCGCTTAAAAAATATATATTTATTTTTGTTTTCATAGATTTGAGACTTTTTGTTTTATGCACACCATGGTGTTTAAAAATTTTCTCGATTAAATTTAGAAAGAAAGGAAAAAAATTTTTTGCACACCATGGTGTGTACAAAAATTTCTTTCTTAATAATGTAGAGTAAAGTTAAAATTGTAAAATGAAAGTAAAAGTTTATTTTATCTGCTTTAAGGTCCGTTTGACAGAAAATCTCTAGGCTTTTCTGTTCGAAATTTATTTTGAGAAAAAAATCATGAAAACAATTTTTAGAGATTTTGCAAAATTTTCAAACTTATTCTTAATTAAGACATATTATGGTGAAATTTTATGAAAATTCTATAATGAGAACAAATGCCATAGTTAAATTTCTATGAAATCTCCTAAAAAATTTATACACACCATGGTGTGAACTGAAATTTTTTCTTAATACTGTAAAATAAAATAAAAATTGAAAGTTCGTTTTGTTAACTTCAACTTTTGTTTGACAAGAAATATCGAGATCATTCTGTTCAAAATTTATTTCGAAAAAAAAAAAAAAAAAAAACCATTAAAACATAATTTTTGCTGATTTTAGAAAACTTCCGAACTTACACTAGAATAATTAGGACATATTATGGCAAAATTCAATTATGAGAACAAATGCAATAGTTTTTTTTATGAAATCTACTATAAAATGTGTGCACACCATGGATGGCGTGCATGAATATTGAATAAAGTCTTTTGTCATAGATTTGATAGTTATTGTTCTATATACACCATGGTGTGTTCCTTTATTAATTAAATTTAGGAACAAAAAAAACTTTTAGGACACCATGGTGTGAACTAATATTATTTTCTTAATATTGTAGGACAAAATTAAAATTAAATAATTTAATTTAATTGGGAAATTTTCAAACTTAGATTAGGGTAATTAGGAAATATTTAGTGAAATTCATTGAAAATTCTGCCATGACAACATATACAATAGTTGAATTTCTATGAAATCTACTATAAAATGTATGCACACCATAAATGGTGTGCATTAGTACTGAAATAAGATCCTATCGTTGGTATTCCAAATACATATTTTGAACTGTTTTTCATATATTTTACCGTATATTACAAGCGCTTTTGCCCAATAGCAATTAATAATCTAAAATATATTGCAAATCTAACAAAGGTGTGCATAATGAATATTTATCCTATTTATTACAATAAAAAAATATAAACTATGAAATATTTGCCGATAAATCATCAGCCATATTTAAAAAGTGTCCATCGTGTCAATGACGATTTTCAGCCGGTCCATAGGGCATAGAAATATCAGCCACCCTCTTTCCTCTTTTTAAAAACACACACCCTATCCCCAAAAATAAAGATCATAATAAAAAGAAGAATAACGAGAAGTGAACATCAACAGGAAACCCGTGGACATGCAAATTTGGTTTTACAATAAACCCACCAACCCCATTGGCAATTTTTCTCATCCCCACCGCATTGATACCAAAAAAAGAGCATTCATGAACGTAACACACTAAAAACCGGGTATGACTGCATCAGAGTTTGATTTTAGTGCCTGTATGTATAAAGGCACAAGTAAAGCTAAAATATACCCGAGTGTAAATCTGCATATCTAAATAATCGAACTCGCATGTGTGTCCTATCGTTCGTAACACGCCAGTAACTATAGTATAGAGTCTCCTGATGGCAAAGACTCCTCTAGTATAAAGACTGTTAAGTTCAACCAAACGATAGAGATAGAAAGTGAATGAACGAGCAAGTGAGCAAGAGCTAAGGGGGAAAAAGGACTCTAAAGCGCGTGTGTGGATCCTTATAGCTGATTTGCATTGCAAATTAGTTCTCTCGCCAGTAGCAACAGCAACCAGAACTCGGAGAGCATCAGCGAGTATCAAAAACTCGATTCAGTTCCATGAACGACCAACTTATACACACGATTGTACCAATGCTGGCAATGCTCTGGTAGTCAGTACCGCGAATCTAGATCTATCTATTGCCTTTACCTTTAATCCCACCAACTCAACACGTCATTGATTCCCGATTCGAAAAACAACTTACACTGCTTTGCTAGCACATACGTTCTATCTACTGCTGTAGTTGCTGCTGCTGTTGCTTCTGAGGGTTTTGTTATTTTAAAACCATTTACCATTTCAGTATTTTGCGTATGACACCCCTTGTCTTTAACTTTTTGTTTGTAGACCCTAGAAAAACCCGGTCTACAATAATCAATAGACAGCTGTCGGTGAAAATAAGTCAGCTTGACGTCTTGGACTGATTTATCGGCTAATTTGCATGCGAGACAATGTATCTACCCTTTTGCAAACTACCGATTCTTATTGACTATCATACGGGCATTTGTTGATCCAATGGCGAAAGGGATTAATCTGGTAACTGGATTTATCAGAATACTATTTGGTGTTTTGTAGTTAGCACATGGTATCAAAAGTATTTGGTTTGTTAGAAAGGGGTTGATTAGAGCTGGATAGACACCTGATGGTGTCCAATGTGGAGCTCTTACCTGGAAGAAGAATAAGAAGGTGCAGGTGGATTTCGTCGGCTTAATTTGAGGTGTTATTCTGAAGATTGTTTTTCAGCTGCTTTAATTCCAAGTGGGAAGGGAAAGTTGAGTTTTAATTTAAAAGTGACCGTTCCTTTACCAACGCGAGTGTTCACTTGAGGAATGAAATTAGTTAAAATATGGGCGAGCCTTGTTATTACGTTTGCGTAATTCTTTGTAATCATTCATCTAAATTATGTGAAATTGACATCAATAAATTTAGAGACTGATATTTTTATTGGATATTTAAAGGTAATTTAATTAAAAATTCTTTTTATTTTGGGCTTAAGATGATTTTGATGCAATGACGACAATTGGGTTTGGTGTGCAAGTAACGGTAGCTGACGTCAAGCCAAAAACGTACTTTTGAGTCATATATCAAAAGTTTTAACTATATATAACTATACAGTTTATACTATTGAATCAATTAAACAATATGTTATGGTCATTAAAGACTTTAACCCTTAATGGTCAGACTTCCGGCAGGAATAACATGGTCGGAGGGGTCTATAGGACCCCAGCGCTTTTAATCAGCTATAGATATTAGACTTATCAATATTTTTATAAAAAATTATATAAAAATATCATTTCATATTTTAGTAATAGCTTGTATTCATTTTTCGAATAAATTTCAATTTTGAATTATAATAAGCAATAACACCGAATTTTTCGAAAATCGTCGATTTCTTAGCGGGAAGTTAAAGAAAAGTGGAAACAAACGGAAGGGTGACTTTTTGAAGAAAAATTTATAAAAGTTGCATTATTTATGAGACGTAGTATTTGTTACAGTTTTATGTGACTATTTTCAGTTCTTAATAGCGTTTCATTCATCATACAGTTTCATGGAACTAAAAATGCATTTGTAGAAACTGTCAAATTTTGTGTCTATAATTGCCTTACTTTGTTATAAGAAGTATATACTATAGTTTCAATTGCCGTGCAAACCATAACACAGTAAAAAAACCAGGGTAGGTCCAATTGATGCAGGTGTTAAAATTTTCGGTGTTGAATTGAGCCCATTTTTAACACCGCTCTTTTTACAGTGTAATATAGTTCCATTAAACTAGAAATACATTAGAAACTATAAAATTTGATATCTATAATTGTATTACTAAAAGTAGCTTCAATTATTACAGTACATTATAATATTTGAAGTTTTTTATACGAAGACACTGTTTTCGCACTAAAAGCTATGATTTTTATACTGGTCTTTTTCATCCGTATTTTACATAATAGCATTAGCATACTATTGTTGACAAATATCTTTGAATTTCTTATAAATTAGTGAATCCATCGTATTTTCAATTTTTGGAGCAACGAATTTTTTTTTTTTTTGAATTCAAAATTACTTGACTTCTAATGCTTCAAAAATAAAACTACTTTTTCGAACACCGCTTAACACCGGGAAAATTTAGTACCTCTAATCTTAACACCGTGCACAGAAAAAAAGATATCTTGAGTCAAGAAAATATTTGGAAGATAAAAGTTTTCGGGAAGCGAGATAAGATTTTCTTGAGTTAAGAGAATTTGTCTTGGTTTTCAAAAAAAATTTCTTAATTATGAATATTTACTTTCAGTCGAGAATTTTTTTTTCTGATAGCGTGAACTTCCATTGGTTTTTTTTTTACAGTGTATATTTAATCGTAAGACTTATCATGAAAGGATATACTTTGATCAAGCAATCTATTCTCAGTAATTTTTACGATTCTAAACAAAATCTATCTCATTAAAACGGCATTCATCTTATCAAAACACACAATTAAGAAACTCAACTTATGTGTTGTTAATTTTTCCAGTGAAATAATATAAAAAGAGATAAAGTTAACAATTTAAACGGCATTGTTTTCACATCTTGAAATCGGATAGACCGCACGTTCCTCACCATACAATGGACTCATATATACATTTACATACTTAAAGACTAGTTTACAAAGTCAAGACTATAGTTTCCAGATACTGAGGATGACTTGGCGTATCTTTGCCAATTTAAATTCGAATTCCAATCTTTGTACTAAATCAACCAAGTCATTCCTTCCACTCTGATGGTACTTCTTTACCCATAATAATAATAATAAAGATAACTCATTTGTGACCTTATAATTCGACCTCTGTTTCAACAAACTTGAGCTTCGGACAACTAAAATTTTAGTCTTTATAAAAGTTTTATTTACACGGAGAGAATTTTATAGTAAAAGTTATCATCAAGTTATAGTAAAATTTTTTAACTGAATACGATAGTATATAATTCCGGTTTTAGACCTCAAATGCAAAACTTTTAAGTTCACCTCAATTAGTCATCACCATTTAAAATCCGTATAAATGAGAGTTTCGGCAATTCTCATTTTGGGCGACTTTTGCAACTTTTAGACATAAATAAGGTTAACCTCATGTTAGATTTTTTATAGATGAGATGAAGGTGATAAACAATCTAAATTGTACTATCTCGACTATCTGGCAAAATCTACAATTATTGATGATAATCAGAAATCATAACTTTTATTATCTTAACTAATTGTAACTATTATCAACATCGCAATTCTTAATAATCTGATGACAATAGTTACCATCAGCCCGAATAATAATTACTATCTAAGCTAATAAAGAATTTAAATATCGGCGTTACAGCTGAAGCTTGTCTACATGTAATTTTCTCTTTGTTTAACTGTGGATGTGATGAATTTCACTTAATACTTGGATGACTGCTATTTTATGATCAAACCCAATCATTTAAAGTTATCAATAACAGCTCAAATATTCGGAAAGTTTTATTATATTCGGACTTAAACGATTGTATTATTACTTATTTTAATTATTTAAAGGACAATATGGACATGGCTAAAATATGAATATAAATAAAGGATTTAAATTTATATAAATTTATCCTATTTTTAGTTTAAGAATTTTTCCAACCTTGAATGGTAACAGTTACCACCTTCGATTGTAACAATTATAATCTTTAATAGTTACAATTAGCATCTTCGATAATAATCGTCACCACCATCAATTGTTACTGTTATCATTCTCAATAGTAAAACTAATTATTTAGCACTGAAAAATTTTCCTACCATTTTAAATAGTCGAAATTTAAAATTTAGTATCGTAGATATTATAATAAAATTTTCTCCGCGTTTAAGCTGATGGGGAAACTGGACTTAAAAGATGTCTTAGAGTCCAGGTGAAAACATCAACAAAAAAAATAGATGAATAGTCCTGATAAATAGCGTACACGAGTAAAGTCAACAAGTGCTCACCCCTAAATTCGCGATAAGTTTCCAAAAAAATGTGTGTAAAGAATAGGTGAGGAAAGAATAAACTCTACGAGCACAAGTTTAACAGTATCCAGGCCAGAAGTTTAGGGACCCAGGTGAAAATAGGGGCGACGTTCAAAATAATAATTTTCACGGTTCACCCTTATTTGTGTGGCGTTGCGTGACCTAAGGTATTTGCCGTGTCACTAAATACGTCTTTAATGTCTCCAGAAAAAAGGAAAAAAATATATATCTTTTCCGGTTGTTTTTTTTTTGTCGTATTTTATACTCATTGTTAACTCGCTTTGTGGTTACGACACAATTTACCCCAATTTCACGTTTTACGCAGATTGTAAATAACTTTGTTGACAGTTTACAAAATGAATTCGATTATTAATATTTTTTTTTTTTTTTTTTTTATTCAAGTCTTTTAAATCAGAGAATAAAATTATGGGCATCAATCCTGCATCTTGATTTCCAGATCTCGGATCTTCGATATATACGTCGCCTTATACAAAATATAATATTATTGATGATTAGTCATTTTTGAGACGAGAAAAGATACATAAAAAAGTAAAGTTACCACGCCTTATACTCCGACTCAGGTTATAAAGAATTCAAGATTTAGGACACAATGACGATGACTTGGATCTAAATTTTTTTTGGTTTTAATTCAAGCCACTATTTGTGATCAAAGGCTATTACGTAGGTACAAAATATATATTTTAAATTAATACATTTCCTAGCATAATGTGAAGAATGAAATGATAAGTAACTTTTGGATGTATTTTCTAAGAAGATGATTTATTGTATTCTCGATTGGTTTAACTGTTTTTTGGGCAACAGCTTTGAGGAAGATGACTTGATAAAAACTGTTTGTTTTAATAAGTTAAAATTTTCGACTTTCAACGAGAATTCCTCAGTTACTTAGAAATAAGCCCGCGACAGTCTACAAACAAACAGAGTGTCAGGAAACTTGTCAGACAGTAGATGTTTCTAAAAATATGACGAGAGCAGCTCTGTCTTCCAACGTGGTAGAGGAGTTTATAACTTTACAGAAAACCGTGTGGGTTTTTTTTAAATTTTACTTAAAAGGATTGAAGAAGGAGATGATGAGTCTGTCTGTTTTTAAGACGATGTTCCGAACAGCGTGAGTTAAAGACTTTATAGGTACCAAAATGAGTGAGTGAATTTCTTTAGTCCGATGCCGGGGTCTTAATGAGATAATTCGAATGCGCATGCGATATTTGTTGTTCTTTGGTTACTCTTTTCTGTAATCAGTCAGCAAAGTGCGTAATATACTTGTTTTTTTTTTTTTTTTGTAAAGTTCGTGTACTTATTGCTCGCCCAATAGGAAACTGGAAGTATAAGAAAATGCATCATCCAATTTGTCGAAATTCTTGATGGTCTTAATTTGTCGGGAATAAGACTTAATTTAGTTTGGCTGACTGGGATTAAATGATTGTCATTTAGTTTAATTGCCAATCATGATGTGCATTATAATTTGAAATCCACGACGACGGTGAGTTGATCCAGCAAAACATGGAACAACTTTAAGAACGATCCTTTAATGGGAATTTGGGGATGATTTCCTTAGAAGGTGATCTAGGGTACTAACTGATTGGTGGTTTCTGTATGTTAAGCTATTGGTAAATAGATGCAGATATAAATAAATTGAATGAGGGTCTGAATCTTTAGAAGGGCATCATAACGAAGAAGCACAAAAGCAGGCGAGAGATCAAGAAATATAAATGCTTGATAGGAATGGTGAAGATTGTAATAAGAAGCGAGACGTAGACTGGTCGCATTCCAAGGGCCACCAAGAAGAAGAAGAACAAGAATAAGAATAAGAAGATCGAGACCTGCTGACGAAGCTCATTGAACTAACGTACTCAGGGATACCCAGACAAGCGCTAAAGGGAGCAAGAAAATTATAAAGAAGATCAAGAAGAAGAAGAGAAAGAAGTTGTTGTGGTAGAAGTAGTGGAGAGACAACACGACAAAAGATAATCACAAACGGGTGATTACAACATTAATAAGCAAATGAGCCTCAAGGCGGGTTAAATAATATCGACCAATGGTGAAGCGTGGGCGTAATATAAGGCGGAGCATCTGATCTGGAACCTGCCACTTGGCAACGGTTAATCCTCGTTTGTGGAAGGTAGAAGCTTACTCCCACCGGCGCAAGTGTGTTCTCAAGTTTGTAACAACTGCCCTCACTTTTGCGCATCCACACTCATCTGGTATACCGCGATTTATATGCCGTGAGTACTCGTGCTAGCATAATTATTTTTAAGAAGTAGGAGCTGAATTAAACGTGGGTACTACGAGTGGGGGGGCATGACTTTCTGAGTGTGGTAACTGGAGTAGGAGAATGAATTTATACGGTCACATGTGCTTTCGTTTGGCTATACATACTTCTATACCAGCTATGGATGTGTGGACAACAGAGAAAGAGATAGGATTGAGCATCCATTCGTTTGGAGATGCACCGATCCACCCAAGAACCAAGCAGAGCTCATTTGAATGGGATATACCACAGCGATAATGTACGTTTATAATGCGTATTATATACGGTATACAGATTAACATGACTCAATAATGCATTACAACAACTGAAACAACTGAGCCAACTACAACAGGATTCACTTTGTTTTTTATTTGTATACTTATATATTTAATTATAATTATTAATATTGGTATACTTTTGTACATAGGCTTCAACAGTTACCATACGTTATGAAAACAGTGATTCGAATTGTTAACGGAAAGGATTAATCGAGCCAGTTGAATGGGATTAATGACTAATGAATGGACCGAATGATCCATTTCATTCAGTTGGTTCTAAATGGGCTTATATTGTTCCAGAAGTATTGCTTTTTAAAAACAGTAATTATCTTGTTCTGGTGAGCGTTCTATGGGCAATACGGTCATTCCTACAAAGGAATTGATTCCAAAGTATCAAATCCCGTTTAAAAATGGTTTATAGTGACTTTCGGTAGCATTTGGTTGTTGCTAAAATACTACACGAAGAAATTATTTGCGTTTGAAATGCTATGGTATCTTAGTAAAGCCGGACCATGTTGGCCATCTGATGGAAATTGAAACAAACACGCGGAGAAAAAAATATTGTCAGAATGACCATCCAATGAATCTTCAAATGACGTGCCATCAGAATAACGATTCGGGTACTTTATGTAAGAATACTCACATCTTCATTTAAGAGTCTATATTATTATTAAAGTAATGATATGTATTTGGTTTAGGATAGGTATTTATTTATTTAATTCAAAAAAACGATAAATAACCTTTGTACACACATTATATTACTTATTCTAAAAGAACATACCTTTGTACGCCTTTTTGGCTTTAAGAACTGTCAAAAGCTAAAAAGACATGTAGTTTAAATTCTAGACCTTTTTGGCTCTCGAAACTACTTTGCCAATTTTCGGCTGCAGAAATCTTCATTTGCAAATCATAGTCTACACTATGATTCGCAATTGAAAAAAAAATTACACGCCCTTTTAGGTTCAAACTTAGTGACTAAAGCCAAGAAGGCATATATATGTCCTTTTGGAATTAGTGACGCGATATGTAGATTGATGTAAATAACTGTTTTGCCCGCGTGAGGGTTCGTATAGCAAAATTTGCTATACGATGGATCGTTCTCAGTTGCCTAAATTACGGAGTTTGAACAATAGTCATGTCAGAGATTCATACAATGCCTAAAATAAGGATACGATCGTCATTTTGACGATCCACGGTAACAAAACTCTTTATAGCTGAATCGGCTATACAGCGTATCATTAAGAAAGATGAGCATGCAGCGTAATAGCCAGAATAACGATACGTACTCCAATAGTGAATATTCACTGATTTGCAATACTTTTCACTGATTCATTTTAAGAGAGTATACTTACTCTGAAAATATTCTTCTCTCTGTATATGAGAAAATTACTATGCCCATAGTAAAATTGAAAACGATTATGTCCCAAATTACTGTAACCATTTTCGATTTTACTATGGCCATAGTAACTTTTGGATGTGTTTACTTCAATTTCCACCAGGTGGCCAACATAGTCCAGCTTTACTAAGACACCATATCATTTAACACGAATAATTACTCCGTGTAAAAAGTAATAACTCTTTTTGGCTGTATTCAATGATCGTTGAACAGTGTCCTAAAGAAGAGTCTCAAAAATATTAATAGCGTTGAGCGTTAACTTGATAAACGGAAATTAATAAATATATCACGATTGCTGTTAACTAAACGTGAGAAAGGAAGTATCACGAGGACACGGTAGAGTAGAGTGAGTGCGGAAGAGAGTTAGTATATATTCTACGAGTTTAAAAAACGTATCATAAGACATAAAATAAAAATAAGTAAGATAAAGGAGAATGCGTAGAGCTAAAGTTTGAGGGTGGAGATGCCTCGCCTTAATCTCTTAAAGCCCGAATTAGGCTTCTCGGCGCACCCTTTCCTGCATTCGAACAGTTCTTCGTAGCAATACCAACAATCTTTAAAATATATACGTACTTAGACATCTACATATATATACATACTAAAGTAAAGTAACATAAGTAAATATAAGAACTCGTTAACCGGAAGCTGACCATTACCGGAAAACTTAATAGTCCGTGAAAACAATAGAATTACATTGGATCGAATATATAAAAATTGTTTCGTTTTACACTTATATATACATAAGCTCGTACACTTTATCTTACTAAATTGTTGTATTCTTATTTGATAATATATATATCTACATAATATACATTTATTGCGTACTTTAGTAGTTAACAAATACTTTAAGGAAATTAGCTTCTCTAAGAGGGATATGAGTCAACCGGGTAATCGTTTTGTCGTGCAATTGTTAACCAGTTAAATATCTAACAAATATATAAATTACATAAATATATACTCCGTTCAATGAGTTTAAATCCTGAGAGTAATTTAAAACCAGTGAATGGTCAATTACCCAAAAAACTAAAAAATAAATGCCACCTTGTGTTACAAAGACACAGATGGACTCGCACACAAGTATAAGGCTGCATATATTAAGTGAAAGAAACAACACCGGACACCGGACACGTATAGTTTCTAGCCAGTTCAATCTACGGATGTTGTCTTGTTGGTCATCGACAGTATCCATTACCAATACTAAGGCCCAGTTCCAGTGTGTGTTAACAGACACACAGAGACACTAGCTGTTGGAGCTACTGAACTTTGTGTTGAAAGTCAGCAATGTTGGGGTACACATCGCGTTGTCTGATCATCCTCGGCCTAATGAAGCCTGGTTTATCTTGAAGGCTTCGATTCTCAGTATAGTAAACCCCGTACCCCACATACACAACATGATGGTGGTAGGGCACACCTCCGTGGTGGTGCTAGCCACCAGGTTATTCGTACATCCTCGAACAAAAGTCCCAGTAATTAGAATGATCAATAAGCTGATTCTAAAAGAGCCAATTCTGCTGGCTACCATCACCCCAGATGCAGGTGTCCAGTCAAATTAAGGATTCTTGGATTTTCCTCTTATGGATTGGACTATTTGGGATGAACGATTGATAGATTGATGGTAGACTTGTGCTAATTAAGGGTAATAATGGTTCTAATAAATGTCATAAGCTGTAATTGGTCAAGGAATCTTTTGGTGGATAGACGTTGATTAGGTTTGTTAACGGGTTTGGTGATGAATTGAGTGAGGAATGAAAGGGAATTGAAATGGTTTTTAGTGGTGGCTGTACGTGGCTGAGGCCACCCAAAGCATTGGGGAGAGAGAGGTGGGCACTCGCGCGCGCTGGTTTCGCGGGCTCCCGATGATCACGGGGACTGGGGGAGGAAGATATACGTATACAAGCGGATAACTGGAGGACGATGGGGAAGGACGAGGAGTAAAGGAGTTAAGGATACGCGCAAAAGGGTACAAGGGTAAGGTGGAAGAAGAGTGAATCCATGATGTTAATTTTAACTTAATTAAGGCTTAATTGAGAGAAAACATTATACTTCGTGGCCGTGACATTGCCGGGGATAGTTTTTTTATCTCTCTCTAGTGCTCGGGCTTGACTGGTGGACCTGTATCTGTTTTGCTGTTGAGGGCTTGTGCCCATCTGCAACGCAAATACGGATTTGAAATTTCAAAAATCTTGTGCCTTGTACTGTTGGTGTATGAGAGAGATAAATTAACTGAGGATATACACGCGCGCCTTTGGTAGTTGTCTTCTCGTGAGCTCGTGGTCAATTAGACGTCCCTCGGACTCTGTCTACGCTTTTCCAATGAGAAAGACTAGCCCACCAAGCAGGATTCTCGACAGGCTGTTTTGTTAATTCGAGATGCCCCTATGGTTTATTTATTTTAAAATCCGATAATTATGGTGTTTGTTGATTAGGGATTCTCTTAGGAAATATCTAAATGCAAAATGCATCTTTTGGTACTTTGTTTAGTATAGTTTAGAAAAACAGTTATTTAGATACTTTTAGCTTTAGAATGACTATTTTCAAATTACCATACGATAATTGGCTTGCGTCTTATCACCAAGAATGTGGAAACATACTTTTTCGAAAAATGCAATAACTCAGTTAATAATGGCGGTAAAAAAAATTCAAAAAAGCAAAATTTTGAATAGATGCGAATTTGGTACATGGCCTCAAAACATTGAAGAAATCAATTAAATCGTAATTTTTGGTAAAGGTCATAAAAAATGGGATTTAAAGCTACGATTTGAACTTGATATGAATTTAAAAATGACAATTTGAATCCAAGCTTAAAAAGTTGTGTTTTTGGTGACTAAAAAAAATGACATTATTTTAAATCAGATACATGTTATTTGATTGTAGCTCCATTTCTGAGTGTCGATTTCGTACCGTGGGTGAAGAATGAGAGTAAGAAGAAGGTAAAAAAAAAAGTAACCGAGCATTGGATGTTGACTGTACGTGTGGCGATCGACCTGGGTCAATCGATTGTTTTCTTGTCCTTTTTTCCACTTCGCGGAGACCAGCTATCCGAGATCAGAATTAAGACCTACCGCCGTTTATTCTCAAGCTCTCATTCGAGTAAAACTTGATGCTCTTTTTATTTATATTTAAATAAAACAAAGCAGAAACAGAAACAGAATACCAAAACATATAACATACAAACGAATTTATCTATCATAAATTAGATTATATATTATCATTTATTGGCTCATTTATCGTATGCATAACTCATAATTGAAATATATATTATAAATAATGATAAAAAAGATTAGGAAAAATGTTAAATTGTTATTTGTTGAAAACTATTTATGCATATATATATATATATATATATATATATATATATATATATATA
This sequence comes from Microplitis demolitor, assembly GCF_026212275.2. Taxonomy (NCBI): domain Eukaryota; kingdom Metazoa; phylum Arthropoda; class Insecta; order Hymenoptera; family Braconidae; genus Microplitis; species Microplitis demolitor. The sequence goes on from NC_068546.1 coordinate 3,323,614, forward strand.
TATATATATATATGTTGGATCGCTGATATAACCTCGTGGGAGAATCGGATGATCGTTATTGATGCAGACAAAACAATTGTCGGAATAACTATGGGGATCGCTTTAATTTCTTCAATATACCCTCACTGAATATACGAGGACGCTCTTTGTATGCTATATTGTGCATATACGTATATATATATCATCAAGTCTTGTATGAGTTTATTGAAGTTTAAGTTTGAGTGAGTGAAATGGAATATAAACGTTTATGTTTTATATTCTTTAAGGCATATACTCCCGCATTTATACATATATGTATAAATGTATACATACATATATATATATATATATATATATATATATAAGGTTGATGGTGTTTTGAGAATTCGATTACGTTCTGCGAATCGATCGATTCGGTATACCACGGAATAAAATCACGAATGAGAAATCACGAGGTCTTTAATGATCTCTTTCTTTATTTTTTTTTTTAAATTTTATTATTTTTTTATTTTTATTTACGTACTTTTTAAAATAAAAATTAAGACCACACAGAATAGTATAATTTCAATATTCAAACTCAGTTCATATTATTTTCATAATTGGTTCCAGGATATTAAACATTTTTTAAAATCGTGGAAGTTTTGATCTTGATCTAAGTGAAATAGTTTTTTTTTTAAATTTTATGTTGATTAGAAGAACTATCGATATCTCAGAGAATCTAGTAAGAAATGAATCATATATAATCATATATGAAGCTAACCATATATGCTAAATGTGATTCCTATATGTTCAGATACAGAACATGGATAATCCATATGTCAGATATACCTATATATATAGAGCATATATGACACATATCTGAAGCATATGTGATCTCTAAATCATATGTGATCTATGAATCATTTATGATGCTTCATGACATATGTATGAAGCATATATAATGTATATAGAGCTAATATAACCCATAAATCAGATATGAAGCATATATATGATTTATGAATCATCTATGACTCAGGAGTGTCATATATGTTCTATAAATTGGTATACATCACATGTGAATTATATATGCTCTGTATCTGGGCATATATGGATTGTATGTAGCATATATGGTAAACTTCATACATAACCATAAATCATATATGATGCTCTATGATATATATATATTTTTTCAAATATAAAATAGGACTACACAGGGTTATATGATTTAAATATTCAAACTCCATTCATATCATTTTCAATAATTGGTTTCAGAGATTGAAAATTTCTCAATAAAGGAATCAAATGAGGTTATACATGAAAATTGACCACATATACTACATATTATGTGGCACACATGTGAGTCATATATACTTATAGGTAGGCCATATATGATCCTTGAATCATATCTAATGCTTCATAATATATATCAAATATATATGATCCATATATGGGGCATATATACTTCATATATAATCAATGTCTATATATGTTCTATATATGAGCATATATGATTCATTTTGACAAGATGGATTAAACTTTGACAAAAATTTATTTCTAGAATTATTTTTTAATTGATTTTAAAAAAAAATATTAATTTGATGATTTTTTAAATTTCTATTGGGATTTAGATAAGAATTTTTGTTTCAAAAAATTTCAACTTTTTGTCTAATAAATATATAAAGAAATTTAATTTATATATGTATATATATTACAGCCAGGGTTTCATATCAATTTTTTCTTATAAAAATTTAAGTATAATAATTGTTTGAATAATAAAATAACTATAAATTATTGAATCAATAAAATGTTTATGAAAAAATTTTTATGATAGTTTTTATTGCTTATTATCCCACAATTTGTATTTATTAATCTTATTTTTATTTTTATTTATTTATATTTATATTTAATATCCAGAAATTAACAACGATAAAAAAAACAATAAACTATTTATAAATAAAAAAAAATGTGTATATAAACAGCAAGTTGAATATCGAGGATTGTGAGTTCGAGTATTAAACTGGTTATTAAATTAAAAAATAAATAATAATTTCATATCCAAAAATGATACTTGAAATTATATTACTTATTTCATCTGTTACCCGAGCATCTATTTTAGATCATGTATTACTTTCCGATGGTAGTAAATATTATCCAACCAATAGTTGTGCTTTTTATGGTTTTAATGTGAGTATTAATTTTATTATTTACAAATTATCATTGAAACAAAATCCTCGGCCAGGATTCGTTGTCTTACATTTCACCCTCGTTTCCCAAAATTTAAAAAATTTCTAATTTGGAACTTTTTATGAACTTTTTTTGATTTTTATGGAGAAAATGGTTTCAAATTTAACATCGTGCATGGTTTAATTTTTACACCGGCAGTATTGAAAATTTTAACACCAAATTATTCACACCATATTCCGGACTCAAAATTTCATACATTATTATTTTTTTCTAATTTTATGGCAGTGCAATCCTTTGCATATGATACCATGCTGTGATGAGAATAACGTATGTAAAGTATTAAAGCGGCATGGTGACCATGAGAATGTATTCGCGTGTACGAATCCAAGTATGAAAATTAATATTTTTTTTCTTTAATTTTTTAATTAATTTAAATTAGACAAAAAAAAATGATCATTTTTAGCAATGGTGGGAGATTATTGTCACTCTGCATCAGACTGCCTGACATTACAAAATTCAAAGTGTAGTGAGTTTAAACAATGTGAATGCTTACCTAACTATGTTCCATCAAAGTCTAATAAACAATGTGTTCCATGTAAGTATATGAGAAAAATATTTCTACACTTCTAATTACACCATAATAGGTAAAATTGTATACTAGCATATAGAGAATTGATTAAGAAACACTTTTATACTCATACGAATAAAAATGCAGACAACTGTCTCATACTGAAAAAATAAATATATGATCTATACTTATAAAATTTTTGCACACCTCAAGTGCGAAGCACTGAGGGTGCTTTATAAACGCTTTTTTTTGACTATTTTACTCAAATAAAAACATTTTTACACTCTTTTAATTACACCGAAATAGGTAAAACTGTATACTAGCATATAGAGAATTGATTAAGAAACAATTTGAACCTAATATCAAGTCGATTCGTTATTTTATTAGTTTTAAATAAATTATTTTAACTCAAGAAACCAGTGATGTCAATTGTTACGTATGAAACTTCGTAGACACGATAACTCTCGATAGACACAATTAATCGGCCCAACTTTTTTTTTATTATCTTTGTATTTTTTATCACAAGAGCCCTATGGAAAATCACTATCTAAATCCTTGTAGTTTAATTGTAATTAATTAAAAACGTAAAACTGATTATTTACGAAAAATTTAACCGCCATTTTTATTTTTACTGTTGTTATTATTTTTTTCATTTTTTCTCTCCATCAACTACTAGCGGCAGCACTAGCGCAACAGTATAGGTTCGAAAAAAAGAGCGACATCTAAGACAAAAAGGCGGGATATTTAAAAGAAATGTTAATAAGAAATATTGAACTGAAAATAATAAATAAAAAAATCAAATTGATAATTTATAAGTTGAATAAAAATTCATAATAAAAAAAATAATAAATTAATATTATAAATTAAAATTAATGATTAAAAATCAAAAGAGCGATTGAGGTGTGCACTTTTGGAATTTCAAAAATTTTTCTCATGATTCAAACCTAAGAATTCATGATTCTATTTTATTTTTTATTTTAGCCGTTATAGGAAAATCATGTAGGAGAGATGTAAACTGCAATGATTTACAGCACATCAAGTGTTCAGATGAAAACAAATGTGTTTGTAAAGACGATAATCATATTTTGGTAAATAACGCGACGTGTCTTCCTCTTTTGAGAGAATTTTGTTGGAGTAATGAACGATGTTGGCCAAAACATTCTGTTTGTATTAATAATGAATGCAAGTGTAAACCACATTACAGACCGGTATCTAATAATAAGTGTGTGGAATGTAAGTATAGAGTTCAAGATATTTTTTACAAGAAATAAATTTGTTTGTAATATTATCGTATCATTTTTTTTTTAGAACTTGTAGATGAATCGAGTCCAGAGAATTCGTCAGAAGTAATTCCTGTCGCCATTAATTTTTTACTTAAAAATTCACTTTCGATTTCTTACAATGAACGTTTATTTTTTTTTCTACTACCGAAATTGCAAGCAAACAAGAAATTAGTTTCCGAGTCAAAATTTAAGGCATACTTTGAACCTAAATGAGCATTGAAAACCTACATTAGACTTTTTAGGACATAATCGTAAAAGCTTGAAATGAACCAACTTAGACTTACAAAGGCTTGAATTGAACCTACTTACTTACAAAGGCATGGATTAGACCTACAAAGACATATATCGTGGAACGAACGAGCTCAGAATTTTTGAGTCGACTCTCTGTTGGTCCCAGGCTGCTTCTAGGTCCAATTCCACTCCTAGGTGTCATTAATCTGCTGATAAAATCGCTGAATCACTTGCAGCAATTTTTTCCTAGCCATAGAATTTGCTAAATCGACCCTCTGTTAGTCCCAGGCTGTCTGTGGAACCCAACCCACCCTTGGGTGTCATCAGCCCGGAGAGATGACTGGATCACTTGCATCAATTCTCCAGTACGCGAATTTCCCAATTTTACTTTTGTGTAGTATTCCTTGCAAGTCCTCTCTTCTGTTCAGTCTAGTTACGTTCGTTTCACGATTTATGTCTATCTAGGTCTAATCCATGCCTTCATAAGTCTAGCAGGTTCAATTCAAACCTTTGAAGTCTAAGTAACGCCATTTCAAGTTTTTACAATTACGATGTCCTAAAAAGTCTAATGTAGGTTTTCAATGCTTTTTTAGGTTAGAACTATGCTTTAGACTTTAATTCGGGCAACTTCTTGGTTTTTTTTTTTAAATAGAAAGCTAATAAAGCCTTAAATAAACTGTGAAATGTAACAAATAAAAATTCTTGAGAGTATCAATAAACCATTAGCTCAAACAATTATCTCAATATTACTAAACAAAAAAAATGTTATTTGTATCAGATATTTCCCGCAACACTGATGAGTGATTTAAAACACAAACAATGAATATAACTCGATATTGACACCTGAAAATACTCAAAACATTAAACACTCTAAACAGTTTATCATAAAAAAATTAAACACGAAAAATAATTTGTCATTGTTTGCCATCCGACTGTCATTAAAAAATATTTTCATAAAACAGACATCTAATCGACGGCATTAATTACAAATAATTATTAGTCATTTATTTATTATTACACGGAAAGAAAATTATGGAAAGAGTTCCTATACATTATGGAATAGTTCCCATAATGATATAGGAACTGTAGCCATACTATTATAGGGATGCTTCCTATATATTTATGGGAACCATCCCTATAATCGTATGGGTAAAATTCCCATACCATTATGGGAACCATTCCCATAATAGTATGGGAATAATTCCTATACCAATATGGGAAATATTCTCACAATATTATGGGAACTCTCATATCATTATGAAAATTAAATAATTTCCATAATGGTATGGAAAGTATTGCTATAATATAATGGGAACTATTCCCATAATGGTATGGGAACCATCCCTATAATATCATAAAAATTTTTTTTTTGCAAAATAGTGTAAAAATTTTTTCAAAATTTGAGATTTTAACCAAATTAAAATTTTTTATTTCCAAAATTTGAATTTTCTTGAATGTTCTGCGCTGACAAAAAAATTTCTGTTAAAAATTTTGATTTTTTTTGCTAAATACGAACTTTTTTTCGATATTTGAATTTTTGTTTTCATGTTTAATAATATTTCTGTGTATTGTAGAAATGATGTCTATACTTTTCTTTAAATTAATATTTTTATGATAGTATGGGAACCATTCCCATAATATTATAGGAATGATTCCCATAATGGTGTAGGAACGGTTCTCATAATATTATGGAAATGATTTCCATAAGGATATAGGATATATTCCCATTCTATTGTGGGAACCATTCCCATAATATTATAGGAATGATTCCCATAATGGTATAGGAATAGTTCCTATAATTTATGGGAATGGATCCTATCATTTATAGGAATAGTTCCTATATATTATGCGAATGATTCCCATAATATTATAGGAAGTTTTCCTATAAATTATAGGAACCATTCCAATAATTATAGGGACCATGCCTATAATGGTATGGGTAGCATTCCCATAATTATAGGAACTATTCCTTTAATTATGGGAAACATTCCTGTAATTATAGGAACTGCTCCCATACTTAATGGTCGTAATTCCTATACTTGTATGGAAAAGAATTTTACAAAATTATGGGAACCATCCCCATAATTCTCATTCCGTGTAAATAAATAAATTGAATATAATTACATAAAAAAATATTCATTGGTAAAAATTGAATCTCAATTTAAATATTTGGTGTCGAGACTGATGTTAAATTTTATATAATCACAAACAATTATTCATATTAAGTCAAATAAAGACTTTACTTAGAAAAGTACGCCTACGAAATTAATAAAAATAATAATAACTAAGAAACATATAAATGATTGCATTAAATTAGTCATAAATTTCATTGATCATTCCATCATTCGTATACGACGTTTTAAATATTTCCTTTCCTTTATTTTACATCCCATTCAACAGACAAGAGTATGATGGAACAAAATTATTAGATTTTTATTTTATTTTTCTTTTATTGTTATGTGGAATGAGGATTTAAATAATGTGGGAATTAGATGAAAATTTGAGGATTTATTAATAAATAGAGCGATCTATTAATACATTAGATGTTTAATCAATTAGATGTTTTAGATCTGCGGGTATATTTTATTGAGGTTAAATGATTCAATGAAGAAATTTAAAATAAGGAATTTAATTTCTTTTATAAGAGGAAAGCGGGTTAAAAAGGGCTTGAGAAAATATTGAATTTTGGGGCATTTGAAAGTACTATGGAAATTTTTTGTGTTAAATGAATCTTGTAAGTGAGGGTTTAAATTTTAATTATATTCTTACAAAATGGATCGGGAATCAGTATGACAAGTTTTTGATAAAAGCTGCTGCTTAAAAGTTGAGATGAAAAATAACGGGAGGGTCTTTTATGAAAAATATTTTTTCAAAAAAAGGATAAGTAATGTTTGGATGGTAATTTAGTAAAGAAATTTAAAAGGATATTTTGCCATTTTTATAGATAAATATTTAATTAAAAATATCATACAAGCCTCAGGATTTAATTACCGAGGATCGACAGTAAAATCGTGGAATTATTTGAAATGACGTTAAATAATCTATGATCTGTTTTGAGGGACACACACTGACTTTTTTTTAAAAGTCTCTTAATTTTTTTAAAATTAATTTATTGACTGAAAAAAAATTTCATTAAAATCACGCTTGGATTTTTTTTCTTGGGTTAAAGTAGGGAGAGATTTTGGAAAATATCCTTAATAAGGAATTTGTAATTGTTAAATAAAGTTTTTTGAATATTAATAATAAACCGCGAGCTGGGTGACATTTGTGTCAGGTGACAAATAAAATAATTCCCTCAACACATTTTTAGTTGTTCTCATTTACATTTTACGAGTACCATCTTACCCCACTATTATTTTTAAATATTTTTTAATTACATTATTATTAGCAGCTTTATAAATCATTGAGCTTTTGTCGGTCATTTGATTATCGGAATAAATATTTAAATTATTGTTCTGACATTATTTTACAAACCCCCATAACTTTTTATATTTTTAATTTGTCTATTCATCCCCGAGCTTTTTTGCAGCCCGCGCAATTTTCTAAAAAATAGCCATGCAACTTTTAAATGCAATGTCCAAAGTTTAGGAGTGACGAGTGATTCCAGAGGAATTTAAATAAAAAATAAAGTTTCTCTCAATAACTAACAAACCCTTGTGCTTACAGACTCAACACTTGGCTTTTTCGTAGCTAATTAAATCCCCTACAAACCCACATGCCTAATAAGCCCTCAATTTTTAAAACCCTCTCAAATAACAACCAAAAATTTTTCAATCCCCAAAATTCATATAATTCTTCATAGCTTTCGTTTTTTTTTTCTTCAACAAAAATCATCACCACAATAATACAAACACCCACATAGTCTTATATATTTTTTATGTAATAATGAATTTCATATTCAACTAGTTCAGAAATTTAATTTAATTTTTTTTTCTAAAAAAAAATTTTTATCGACTCAATAAATTATCAATTAATAAGAGTATAATTATAAGACTAAAAAATTAATTACAATAGTGTATTGAAGAGTCAAAACAGAACAACAAAAAAAAAAAAAAATTGAAACTTTCACGTGAAATTAAAGACTGTGATTAATGAGGTGATTACTTTGATCAACTTCTCTACTGATATGTTTTGATGTGATCTTAGTAACGGTTTGAATTTCGCAGGGATCATCGGTCGACCACAAGCAACACGTGTAACTTGAGACTTTGTGAATTCACCAGTAGATATATATAAAAAATATATATATATATAATCATAATCATAATAATAATAAATAATAAATAAGTACGTGAATAAAGACAACGATGAGAAGCAAGAAAATCAAGAGCACCACTAAATATATATATAACCGCAATCGTCTTAAATTTTATTTAACCAACAGTTGACATTATCGATAAAAAAAATTACCAAAAAATTATAAAAAATAAAAAAAAAATAAAACAAAATAAAAAATTTTTTTTTTGTATCTTCTTAATATTATTATCTTTTTGGAATAACTTGCATTAAAAATTGATAAGATCAATAAGATTTAAAATCGTGAGAATGCAGCAAGATATTTTTTTTTTTTGATGCAGCTTCTGAATGATGATTTGGAAGATGCTCTTTTTTACTCTTTCATTGGCAGTTATATACATATCTATATATGTACGTATGTATATTGTAAATGTGTATATATGTGTATATATATATATATATATACAGATATATGTATGAGGATGATATAAGAATGCCGAAATCAAGATAAAGACACGCAGTCGATTGAAGTAAAATGAATTGACATGAAAAAAATATTTTATATTTGTATATATATGTATATGTATGTGTGTGTGTGTGAGTACGTAAGAATTTTTATTTATAATGATAAAATGAAAAATATATAAATGTCAAATATGAGAGAAGTTTTAAGGAAAGACAGACATTGATTAATGATCTCGAAGATTTTTGAAAAAAAAAAAAAAATTAATAATGTAATGATGTAAAATAGAGAATATATGTAAAAAAAATGTAGATAATACTAATAATAATAATCTTGGAATTTGTTTTTTTGAGTATTTTTAATCAAAATCCTGAGTAAATTATTCAAGATAAAAAAAAAATCATAGAAACACATTTGAAAAGAATTAAATTTTTTATAAAAAAAAAAATTCTTAGACCTCTTGATACCAACGTGATATTTTTATAAGAAACTTTAATTTAAATTTTAATCAAAAACTCAATTTTAGTGACATTTCCTATCATTCTCACATTTTTGAATAATGAATTTTTTAGTTATGTTCTAAACGATTGAACTCACGATCAAAATTTTTTATAAGATTATGAATTATCTGCGAAATTTCGTTAATGTGTTTGTAGTAATTTAGCCATTTTAATTTAAGAGTAAAAGAAATTTCCTTTAATTTATTTTCGCGGGTTCATTATATTTGAACTTTAAATAAAACTTTTGGCCAAAGTATATAAGATACGATAAAAATTTATCAGAACAAATTTATCAAAAGTAAAATTAAAAAAAAAAAAATGCTTTTTACAGGCTTTAACGCAAGCTTGTTCTTTAGAATTTTTAAAACAAATTCGTAAAGAACATTAAGTTAAAATACTACAGACTTTTAACAGAATTTCAAATTATAATTTTTGAAAAATAAAAATATGAAATGTACATAAAAATTAATTTAAATCATATATGAAAAATATTGCAACTAAATCATAATCTCTTTTTTTTGTCGCTAAGAGTTCGGAAATTGTCATGAATTTTTTTGCAATTCCCAAATATTTTAAATGACAAATTTTTCCAATATTCCGATGGTTCATTTAATTAAATTTTATCTCTAATTTGAATATGAATAAAAAAATATCAATTTTCTGGATGTGATTTTTTTCTACTTCAGCTTTGGATGAAAATTTTAATTCTTGTTACTAAAAATCCCATAAAAGAAAAAAATTAAACCTCAAAATATGAGTTTCTAAAATCACTAAAAAATTCAAAAATTTTTCAGACAATACACTACCAAATTCCAAATTATTTTTAAATATGATCGATACATTTTTCAAATACAAATTTTTTTAGCGTCAGTAAGAACTTTTCATAATCTAAAACAACGAAATTTGATTTTGAACGAAGACCAACAATTTTTAAAAGTCACTCATTTTTGAAAAATTTGAAATTTTTGAGTGACGTAAATTATATTTTCAGATAAAAATTTTTAAGAGATCGTTTATTTTTCATATCATGAAATTTTCTGTAACAAAAACGTTTTGATTTTTTCTGTTATCAAAAATTTCGGAGCGATCCGCAAATATTATTTTGTCAAAATTTTTTTTCGCGCATGGATTTTTTTTCGTAGATTTAAAAAATGCTCAAAACCGTGAAATTGTAATGAAATTTTGTGGATTTTTTTTTGGGTCACTCTAGTGTATGTATATATATATTAGAAATACTAATATCAAGTATAACAAAGAACTAACGTAATAATAAAGTTTAAGTGAGACAGAGCTTGTTGACCATTGGATAAAAATTTAAAAAGAAATAGAATGATATAATGAAAAGAGTAAGATAAAGAGTGTATAAGAAAAAGAGTGACCAAGTAAGTTAAGGAGAGACAGAGAGAGAGAGAGAAGGATAGTTGGTAAGTTGGTCGGCGTGCTATGGAATATAAGGTTTTATTTTCGAAATTTATGATTGTCAATAAATTTTAAAAGCGTTCCGTCTGGAGCCCTTAGGGCTGCCAGGGTTCGCCAAAATGAAAGAGTTTTACTCACTTGCACTCTCTCGCGAAACAGAGAAAATACGTCGGCATATATGAGAAAAAGAACCAAAGACTGAGAGAGAGAGAGAAATGAGAAATAAGAATTCGCGTACGTTTATTAGTGTGGCAAAAAAAAAGCGTTTAAAAATGAAAAATAACAAATAAAAAAAACATTTAAGTCTGTCTTTATTTCTTTTGACTTAAACTCTTTCTTACTTTAACTTTCGTGTTATTGTTGGATTCTTTCTTACTCTTTATTCCACGTATGCACTTTTGTAATGTGGGTCGATGAGTGTGTGAGCGACTCATATTTGAACACATATTCCTTTATATTACTATTTTTTTTGCTTTTAACTACTTTTGCCGTTTTTTGTCTTTTTTTCAGCCCCCTTTTGAAATTTTTTATTTTTTTTTATTATATATATACATAATATATGTATTGAAAAAAGTTTAGCTAATTATGTTCGATGGTTCTGACTACAATCCCATGGATTTTATTACTATTTTCACGTTTAGTTTTTTAACCATCAAGTTTTTGTTTTTTTTAAAAAAATAATTTTTGAATTTTTACGACAATTTTTTTTTGTCATTAAAAATATTTTTATGGAAATCAAGAAAATAATTGGATTTTTTTTAAGAAATTTTTTATTTCATTTCAATTTAGGGGAGAGTGGGGCAAAATGGTCCCTTTAAGAAAACAGGGCTTACATCTAATATAAATGTAACCCCATTTTACCCCACTCTCCCCTTCATTTGAAATTTGTAAAAAACTATGTAGCGATATATATATATATATATATATATATATATATATATATTTTTTTTTTTTTTTAAATGTCATCAGTAAGAAAAACGAATTTTTTAACGACCCATACAAAAGAATATATATATCCGGAAATTTTCAGGCCAAACTGAATATATGAGATATATATTTTTATATATATGTTGCACATATGAAGTTTGGTCTGATATTTTTTTTTATTTTGAGGGAACAGTAAAAAAAATTGATTTTATTTTTTTGAAAATTCAAAATTATGAATTTTCTTTATAAAAATAATTATTAATTAATTCTTTATATAAATCTGCCCCTGAGAAAAAAAACTGAGGCCAAGAAAATTATTTTCTAAAAAAAAAATTCTTCGATCAGATATTTTCAAAAAATAAATAAAACATGTGTAATTGTAGCATTGTTATCTAAAGATAACTCTGAGAAGATAATATTTATTTAATTGTCATTTGTGTAAAAACCTCCCTCAACGTATGATGCTTCTCGTTTTCGTCCAGGTGTATCCTGAGGCGACACTATAAATAACGAATGCCTTTTCCACGCCTCCGAAATACTGGTGATTAGCCATGAAATATCGATTTTAGTGTACCAAAGAAATTGCTTGGTTGTATACAACAAGATCCATCGGTATAGAGATGGAAAAAGGGTGCTGGTGGTGGGTTTTTTTGCAAGATAAAAAATAATAAAACAATAAGTATTGGATTTTTTTTAAACGGCTAGCCTTGGCCATCGCTTAAGATTTGCCCGGGGTTGCCTAAAACGAAAATAAGATAAAATATTGCGTATTAAAAAATTCATAAAAAATATGAATTTCTTGGTACGAAAAATAGTTTCTTAAATTTATGGATGTTTGAGAAAATAATAACGAAATGCTAAGTAAAAAGAAAAGGTAAGAAAGCAAAAAGTAATGCTTTTTTTGCTTGAGTGCTGCTTGACCCATGGAACCACAAAACTCATAATAATAATAACTACAATGAATGATAATTTTAAAAAAAAGGCTTCACTCATTCGAAACAAACTTAAATGGGTTTTCTACCACCAAACTATTTCTGCTTTTTTATTTTTTTAACTCTCCGACCGGCTTCTTAATGTGATGATGCACACCTTTGGTGTGCTATAAGATTTAACTGGTTTAAACACCTAAAATCTTCCAAGAAAGCTTAAATTTTTTAAATTATACGCTCTTTTTATTTATTGGCTATCGATTGTTCTTGTAAGTACCCAAGTATTAATTCTAACAATCATTAATGCTGATAAATACTTTTTTAGAGGATTAAGAGGTACTCGGAGAAAATTTAATTATACTATCTACGATACTAGATTTTAAATTTCAACTATTTGAAATGGTAGGAAAATTTTTCAGTGGTAAATAATTTGTTTTACTATTGAAAATGATAACGGTAACAATTGATGGTGGGGACGATTACTATCGAAGATGCTAATTGTAGCTATTGAAGATTATAATTGTTACAATCGAAGATGGTAACTGTTACCATTCAAGGTTGGAAAAATTCTTAAACTAAAAATAGGATAAATTTATATAAATTTAAATCCTTTATTTATATTCATATTTTAGCCATGTCCATTTTGTCCTTTAAATAATTAAAATAAGTAACAATAAAATCGTTTAAGTCCGAACATAATGAAACTTTCCAAATATTGGAGCTGTTATTGATAACTTTAAATGACTGGGTTTGATCATAAAAATAGCAATCATTCAAGTATTGAGTGAAATTCATCACATCCACAGTTAAACAAAGAGAAAATTACATGTAGACAAGCTTCAGCTGTAACGCCAATATTTAAATTTTTCCTTAGTTTGGATAGTAATTATTATTTGGGCTGATGGTAACTATTGACATCAGGTTCTTAAGAATTACGATGTTGATAATAGTTACAATTAGTTAAGATAATAAAAGTTATGATTACTGATTATCATCAATAATTGTAGATTTTTGCCAGATAGTCTCGATACTACAATTCAGATTGTGTACCTAATAATTTAAATGATATTCACTATTATAGAATTCAGTTTTAAAATTTCACTATGACTAGATGATACCTTTTACTATGAAATTCTCTCCGCGCAGACTTTAAGGTTATGTCAAGGTTGTGCAGACGCAACAGTCAATTACGGGCGGAACTGAAACAATACCGGTAACTTATGGGCTCGAATAATTTTTACATACACAGAAATACTTGTACTCGTAATTGTTCCTGTGATTTCTTTAATTAGACTTAAAAAAATTGCAAAAATATATTTTGAAAAATAAATATAGCAGACTATTGAAGAAAATTAAAATAAAAGTTTATGAATAAATAATTGAGTACAATAAGTAAAGTCGGCATAACTTTTAATTATTTAACAAACTAATCAAGCAACAAAGTAGTCAAATTAGAGCTCATTAACTATTTTTAGCTTAAATAAAAAAAAATGTCTGCATTAATTTAATAATGATTAAGTGGCATATTAAAAATGTTTTACAAAAGTTTATTTTTAAAAATAATTCGTATCTTATCACCCGCGAATTTATATTTAAATCAAATCACGCAGCGTAAAGTCAACGAATTATATATTTTATTTGTAAATCATTTCTTCGAAAGTAAGTAAAAAAAAATATTTTTAATTTTTTTTTTTAATGGACTCTATTAATAAAAGAATATAATAATTTTTCCCACATTCATGACCTTTATTGAACGTGGTTCCACGAAAAAAAATTAGAGTACTCATAATAGAAATTGAAGTGTTTGATTCTGTTCCAACAAAGACGATCCCACTTTTGCTACCTCAAGTCAATAATTGTAAAAAATATTGTTAATTAATTTAAAAAAAAATAACCATAAAATCTGAATATTTATAACCAAAGGAACATAAAAAAAGTTGTGTAAAAGCATGTAAATAAATGTCCGGGATCGAGGGCAATGATCCAGTGGATACTGTACAATAGACGATAAGTCGATGCCGTGGAATAATTACTCGTAATCAAGCTCAATCTAATGCCCGGAGGATGACGATGCTCAATATACCTCTCGTGTACTCTATCATATCCCCTCCCCCTCCCAGGCCTCCCCCTTCCCACCCCTCTTCCACCCGAAACACACACTCGCCTCCTAGCATTTATCCACAACAAAATCCAGAGACGAAAATAAATAAAATAAGCAACAACCACCTTCGACTTATTAATTAAAAAATTGTCGGCCTATCGAACACCAAACGATTCCAATACACGATTACATATTTTTCCTCCTTATTCAGCCTCAATCCTCAGTCTTCTATCCTCTATCCTCATCTCCTCCATCTCTTCCTCTTGCCGTCATTTCTTTCTTTCATTCCACGTCTCTCCCTCTTCTTGTTCCTCTTTCTACTCCCCCAGCCCTCCCTTACCTCCTGCTCCTCGTCCCTTTACTATATTAGTTGACGTACAAAAGACAGAAATCATCGACGAGACAAAGACCAATTCTGTCGATAGAAATCTACATTAATATAAAAGAGTAAAGACGTACGTACAATATTTTTGTTCCCACAATATTGAAAATATGTCGAGTCATTTTAACTTACATATATATGTATATATATAAATATGTGAATGTATAAGTTGTAGGATGAAAGAACATTATTATTCCAATTTTAAAGGACGCTTGTAGTATTTTATTTATCCGGTGTCTCAGTCGCTCTCCAGATCTCGGGGCTCTCCAGACTCCTTAGCGCAGCATCACTCGAGTTCATTAGCTCTCGCGATCTTTCTTCATCTTCACTCTCCCTTCTTTATCTTCCTTTCTTTGTATACGTATTTATTTTACTCATTTTTTATTTTTATTATTATTATTTATTATTATTTTTGTTATTTTCACTTCTACATACCACACTCGTGTCTCTCCATCGAGGATCGCGGCCCTGAAGTATATACGTCAGTCCATCTTACTCATCGGCTTAAATTCCAAATGCGTCGTTACTCAACTTTTTGTCGATGAATCTCCCTCTTCGGGTATATTAACGTCCCTCACCTTCTTTATTCGCGTTGTTATTATTCGTCATAATCATTATCGTCCTCAAACTCAGACGAACCTTTACGCGGGTTATTGTCTATTTATTTGGCTTTCCTTTTGTAACCATTCGGTTACTGGTTAATTAAGATGATTTATCATAAGAGGTGGGGTGTGCGTATGGTTGTGAATTTTTATAATTAATAAATTTTAAAAGCTTTTGAGAATAATTTTATGAATTTTTGGGATTGAAAAATTTTTGG
The DNA here is from genome assembly GCF_026212275.2 of Microplitis demolitor. NCBI lineage: Eukaryota > Metazoa > Arthropoda > Insecta > Hymenoptera > Braconidae > Microplitis > Microplitis demolitor. The sequence goes on from NC_068546.1 coordinate 3,339,615, forward strand.
TTGTTATTTGAGAGGGTTTTGAAAATTGAGGGCTTATTAGGCATGTGGGTTTGTAGGGGATTTAATTAGCTACGAAAAAGCCAAGTGTTGAGTCTGTAAGCTCGAGGGTTTGTTAGTTATTGAGAGAAACTTTATTCTTTATTTAAATTCCTCTCGAATCACTCGTCACTCCTAAACTTTGGACATTGCATTTAAAAGTTGCATGGCTATTTTTTAGAAAATTGCGCGGGCTGCAAAAAAGCTCGGGGATGAATAGATAAATTAAAAATATAAAAAGTTATGGGGGTTTGTAAAATAATGTCAGAACAATAATTTAAATATTTATTCCGATAATCAAATGACCGACAAAAGCTCAATGATTTATAAGGCCGCTAATAATAATGTAATTAAAAAATATTTAAAAATAATAGTGGGGTAAGATGGTACTCGTAAAATGTAAATGAGAACAACTAAAAATGTGTTGAGGGAATTATTTTATTTGTCACCTGACACAAATGTCACCCAGCTCGCGGTTTATTATTAATATTCAAAAAACTTTATTTAACAATTACAAATTCCTTATTAAGGATATTCTCCAGTATCCCTCCCTACTTTAACCCAAGAAAAAAATCCAAGCGTGACTTTGATGAAATTTTTTTTCAGTCAACAAATTAATTTTAAAAAAATTAAGTGACTTTTAAACAAAAGTCAATGTGTCTCTTCCAAAACAGATCATAGATTATTCAACATTATTTCAAATAACCTCACGATTTTACTATCGATACCCGGTAATTAAATCCCGAGGTTTGTATGACATTTGTGATTAAATATTTATCTATAATAATAGCTAACTATCCTTTTAAATTTCCTTACCAAGTTATCCTTCAATAAACCCAAAAAATTTTCTCAATTAATTTCCAAAATAATTCTAACGCCATAAGAAAGATCCTTCAAAATTTTTTCCAACAATCGCTTATTCTATTTTTGATTAATTAGTTGTCTAATTTCTTCTACTAAGCTTTTGATTCATTTTATTGCCAAGTAGTATATAAAATACTCAAATAAAACTGTTCGCTTACTAGCTTTTTTTAATAAACTTTCGATTCGATTATTTTCCCAAAATCTTCTACAAATTATCCAATTTTTAAAAAAATTCAAGCGCCATCGCTGTTTCTCTTCTATATATTTATTTATATTATAATAATAATAATAATAAAAAAAAAAACATCTATTAAATTAATTGAACGGAATTTAATAATGTTGTTTATTAAGTCAATAATCGTACGTCCTAATTGACGATAAAAAAAAAGATGTATTTTTATAAATAATTAATACTTAAAAATAAAAATAAATGGCCGATACATAAAAGAAATAAAAATAAATTTTTTTACTTGTTGGCAATTAAATTGAATCAATCGCTTAATTAAAGCAACATCACGGGTGACGCGTCCAAGACATCGCATTTATTTCCTCTCGCTCGCTGCTCCGCTCTCTTTACTACTCTACTGGTCTTTGGTTGTTTTGTTTCTAAACTTCTTTCGTCGCAATAAGACTCGCCAGTTAAAAGCTTAACTACCCCCACCAACATCAATTTTAGTTACTCCCTCTATGCAGTTATCCCCCGCAAGCTATACAAATACTAATGCAAACACTTTTATACTCATACGAATAAAAATGCAGACAACTGTCTCATACTGAAAAAATAAATATATGATCTATACTTATAAAATTTTTGCACACCTCAAGTGCGAAGCACTGAGGGTGCTTTATAAACGCTTTTTTTGACTATTTTATTCAAATAAAAACATTTTTATACTCTTTTAATTACACCGAAATAGGTAAAACTGTATACTAGCATATAGAGAATTGATTAAGAAACGATTTGAACCTAATATCAAGTCGATTCGTTATTTTATTAGTTTTAAATAAATTATTTCAACTCAAGGAACCAGTGCTGCCAATTGTTACGTATGAAACTTCGTAGATACGATAACTCTCGATAGACACAATTAATCGGCCCAACTTTTTTTTTATTATCTTTGTATTTTTTATCACAAGAACCCTATGGAAAATCACTATCTAAATCCTTGTAGTTTAATTGTAATTAATTAAAAACGTAAAACTGATTATTAACAAAAAATTGAGCCGCCATTTTTATTTTTACTGTTGTTATTATTTTTTTCATTTTTTCTCTCCATCAACTACTGGCGGCAGCACTAGCGCAACAGTATAGGTTTGAAAAAAAGAGCGACATCTAAGACAAAAAGGCGGGATATTTAAAAGAAATGTTAATAAAAAAATATTGAACTGAAAATAATAAATAAAAAAATCAAATTGATAATTTATAAGTTGAATAAAAAAAATAATAAATCAATATTATAAAATAAAATTAATGATTAAAAATCAAATGAGCGATTGAAGTGTGTACTGTTAGATTTTCCAAAAAAAATTTTTTTTTTTTTTGGACGCTATTAAATTAAAAACTACAAAACTTTACATGAAATTTTTACATTAAGGTCTGAAAAGACTTTTTCTACTCTAATCTGATCTTTTTTATTCCAACCACAATTTTTTGAACCCAATGGTATTTTTTTTTATCTATACCACAAATCTAAAGACATATGATGATAAAATTTCATGCAAATTGCAGTATACATTGTAAAAAATCAGAAGTGAATTAGGATTCTATTTCACCCGAATTCGCTCCGTCATTCGGAACTTCGGAGTTTAAAAAAAAATAACTCCGCATACCGAGTGAATATGGAGTTTTTTTTCAGTGGGATAATTTCGGAGTAAATTTTATATCAATTCATCCATTACGATCCAGTGTAAAAAAGTACAACAGTAAAATTTTTGTAAAATCTACTAAAAATGTATATTTTATAAAAATTTTTATCGACGCAGTGACCAAGACGAGAATATTGCTCGAAACTTATTTTAAAAATATATATACGTATATGTATATATGTATAATATATGATATATAAGTAGTATATTTATAGACCTAATTTTGGTAATTAATTTGAAATATTGCTAACTAATTATTTATAATTAGTTGGGACTTAAAAACTACTTTGGAATTTCGAGAAATGCTTAAAAAATTTTATTAACTTTTTTTATGTTTATATTAATGTAGAGGCTTGAGAAGGTATAAAAAATCTGGGGTTAGAGAAAAAAATGAATAAAAGGTAAAGAATAAAAATGGATATAAATATATAAAAGTAAAAAATATGTAAAAAAAAGAAAAAAAAAGTGAGGGCTCCGCTCTTGTTGCGGTGGCGGAGCCTCTGGGGTCCGCTCTTCATTTTTTACTTTCAAAAATCATGACGATGCTCATTTTTCTGACTCGTGAAGAATTCTTCAAACTGACGTGTAACCAAACGGGGTTCTCGCGGTTATAGTGGAATGGGTTTTTAGGCATCACAAACTCTAAGGGGGTTAAGAGAAGAGGAATACAACTTTATAAGAATATTTTATAAATAACCATATTATGAAGAAATTCAAATTTCTTATTTTTCAAATTTTTTCTTGAAAGTGATCAATAAAATTTTCAAATATTTGATACTGTTCAATTACCGAACTAGGTTGCAGTAATTTAATGCTCATGATCATCATATTAAATATGTATAGATTTTTAAGAATTTATAATGATAATAATTAATTACCGTGTCATAATTAATTACACTGTGACGATTTCAAAATTTTGATATATTTTCATAACTAACTTCAGGTAAACTTTTTTTGAAACTCGACCCTGCAGACAGGGACAAAAAATGTTTTTTAGTTTTTTTTTTCGTTGCTGCAGAACTAAGTATAGAATTTTGAGTTTTGAACATTTCTAGCAGAAATAATTTTGAAAATTAAGAAATTTTGGTTTTTGGTCGCTGAGTTATGGACAAAATTTAAGACAAACTAAAAATCATATTCGTCTCCTGAATTAAAAAAAAAGTATAGGTTTATTTCTGTGTTTTAATTAGTTTTTAGAAGACATGAAAATTTCCAAAATTTGAAGATCAAATTTGAAAATTCAAATTTTGGGAATATTCTAAGATCTATTATTTACTAAATTGTAACTGAAAGTCTTCAAATAGAGCCAAAAGTAACTATTTCAATAATTTTGAACGTGATTGATTTTATTTGAAATCGGCGGGCTCCAATTTGTTTAAAAAAAAAATCTTGCTAATTTATGAGATTTCCAGAAAAAATTTTCATTAAAGGACATTGGAGGTATCAAATTGAAGCTTAAGGTCATTATAGATTCTTTCGAAAAAATTTTTTAGCGCTTTTTTTAGAGTTATTAGCAAATTCAATTGACATTCAAAATTTTGTCCCTGATCTAATAAAATTCAAAAATTAGAAAAAATTCAGTTTTGTCTGTAATTTCAATAAAAATTCAAGAGCGGTAGTAGCCGTAAGTAATTTAATTATTTCTCTAAAAATAATTAATTTGGTCAGACAAATTAATATCTATAAGCCTGAGCTCAAAAATAAACTCAAAATATTTTCGAATTTATTTACTCGCAAATCGTAAATTTCGAACTTTCAATTAAAAAATTTATATCGTTTGTCAAAATAATTTTTTTGCACGAAATATATCACATGTATGACTTAAGTAATTTTTTTTATTTTCAAAGATTTCATCGGCCTTCTCCTTTTAATTCTTATTATCCTTTTCCTTCATCTTCTTATATCTTTTCACCGTGATCTCGAATACGAATAAGAGTAGAATGATTTTCGAAATATGATTAATTACTTTAGTTTATGGTATTTCTCTTATACATCATCTACTTCTTTTTAACTTTTTTTTTTTTAACGGGGTTATTTATTTAAAAAAAAAAAAATAAATTCCATTTTACACTTTATCCTTAAAATAATTTTCTAGATGTTAAAAAAAATTATTTATGGACTAATATTTCATTTATGTGCAAAAATTTATCTATATACATACATATATATAAATATATATATATATATATATATATATATACACAAAATATAAGTGAAGTCGATATCTAAAATCAGAACGTTCAATTCATTTGTGAGATAAAATCTTTCATTCGAAATATGAATATTATAATATGTATATATATGTTTATATATATGTATGTAGCAAAGAATCGAACAACAGAAGATTATATAGAATAGTATCGAATGAGTGAGATGAATAATATGAGTTGAGAGTTGAGAAAGCCAATGAAAAAAAAATAAATAAATAAACTCACACCGTCTTTATCTATCTTGTCTCTTTTTTTAAGTATTTGTATTTGTGTACATGTGATGCAAGTATTTGTGGGTGTGTGTTTTGTTGTATTTGTTCTTTTCTTGAGAACCTGTAGAGATCAAGACGAGCTGACGATCCTCTACTTTACACACTACACACCACGGGATAGTAACACGTTTGGTGTGCATGTCAAGTACTTACTATATATATATATATAACATCGTTAATGTATTGCATGCACACCATCGAGACAAGATGAGAGTTTTGTCTCTACTCTTAACTCGTAAGATTGTTTTGCCAAATCTAAGATCTTAGTAAATAATAATGAGGTAGCTGTGACTAAATAAAATTATTTTTATTTTAAATAAATATAAGATTTTTTTTTTTATTAATAATAATTAGTTATTAAATTTTTTAAATTATACCCTAGAGTAAAATTTTTTACGGAATGGAAAATTTAATGAAAATTTTGCGATTTTTATTCGACAAAATAGGCGATTTTGAAATTTTGTGTCATGGGGCAAAATGGTCATTAGAAATTTTCGAAATTTAGTGACAGTGGTAATTGCAAAAAATTTATAATGGGGTAATGTCATTATTTTGACTCATTTGACAAGAAAAAATTATTATTCTAAAATTTTATTAATATTGGGGTAAAGTGGGCATTTGAAATTTTTTATTTACAGGGGGAGAGGAGGTAAAATATCTAGAAATTTTTGTAGTTAAAATCCGCATTCTGAGATTTTTATGACCTGATGGGGCAAAATGGTTATACAAGTATTTTTAAAATTTAATTAAAAAAATTAATATTTTTTTTAGATTTTATGACGAGGTAAAATAAAAACTTTCATATTTTGAACCCTGACAGATTCAAAATTTTAATTAGGGTTAAGTGGTCACGCAAAAATTCGAAATTATTCATCTGTTATTTGTAACAATTTAAATTGGCCCCTTTTGTTTCCAAAATAATAATTTGAATTAAAAAAAGAAAAAAAAGTCACAAACATGCAGCGCGACTAAATACCGTGGTTGTGTCTCTTATGTGGTAACATTTGTAAAATGCCTAAAAGTTTCACCTTTGGGACCGGTGCAATTACGGGCAATTTTAGTGTAAAACAAAAGTGAAACAAAGCAAAGATCACGTGGCGCTCTACTCTTACACACGACAAAAATATACTAACACACTTATAAAAATGCACACCACAAGATAATCATCACACATAGGGACAATGCAGCGCTAAAAGTGGGGGATAAAGAACGAAATAAAAAAAGGCTATGTGTATTATACGTAGGGAAAGAAACAAATGGAAAAATAACTAAGTGGTGGGAGACAGTGTGTGTGTTGAGCTGGAAAAGATTCCTTTAGTAATTCTGAGTCTTTCTCTGAGTGATCGGTACTATGCGGTGTGCCCGCACTAAGAATTTTTAAATTTTGTCACGTTCAAATTTAAACACAGTCATTTGTTCCCCTTCCCATTTCATTCTTTGTTTTATTTTCCATATTGTATCCATATATATATATACATATACATATATATGCACTATATATCGTACCTATAAGCTTTGCTTTTGCCGATTCTTTAATACTATTCGTTGTTTATATTCTTCTCTACTCCTTCACTAAATTCTTCTCATCGTCATCCCTCACAGCCTCTTTTACTCATAATCATCATCATAATCATCTTCTTCTTCTTCGACTTCATAATACACTGGCTACAATACACTAACAAAATTCGCTCTGCTTTGGACTCTTATATATTGTCTTAGCCTCTTTCCCATCGTAGTCGTACGAAATTACGCCATTTCTAAATTATAACATCCGATCTCTTGCCAATTCAATCATCTATACTAAAATCCATGGGATTTGTTTTTATCGTAATAATGAAAATAAAAATTATTATGATTGCGATGATTACTTTTTTTTTTTATTTCTACAAACTTTGTTGAACTTTTGGACTTTTTTTTAGTTCTCAACATAAATTATTAATATAAAATAGAGTAAAATATTTTTGAAAAATATAATTAGGCTCAAAAAAACATTTTTGAGTTTTTTCTAAGGCAAAAAAAATTTCTTATGATCAATGTTTGAAAAATCAAAAAATTGGAATCAAGTAATGAATGGAAGTTTTCAAATTTTTGTTCAAAAATGTTTTTGAGTAAATAAACTTATTTTTGAATGAATTTTGTGATTGGTGCAAAAATTATTTGGATCTGATTATTTTGAAATTTATCGGTCGTACACCGGATTGGACACCGAGGGAATCATTTTGAAAGTAATCAAAATAGTTTTTCATGACATTTAAAAATTGATGTCTATAAAGATTTTAACTTTCAAAATTTTATGGAAATCAATAATTTTCATTATTTTGATAAATTAAAATTTTGATAGCGGGAAATTTGAAAATTTATTTACCGAAAAATAATCAGGGCAAACTATATAACTTGCAAAATTATGCTTTTCGAATAAAAAAGTATCCAAATCGCAGGCCCAAACTGTAATTTTTTGAAGATATTCCAAAAATCAAAAAGTTGCATAGATTTTAACTTCTACACATTTTCATAAAAAGCTTATTTTCACTACTCACACGATTTTTTTTTCTACCTATCAAATATTGGTTCAAAATTATTTTATGTGTATGTTAGATTTCGAGATCCGTGAATTAAATAAAAAGTGAGCTTTTGTCTTGAATACACCACTAAATATTCCAACGAAAATATCATATCCTACATATAGTTTTAATATATAGTCCGTTATATGTAACATATCATCAAAATATTATTGAGCATAATTTAATTGGCAGGACTTTAGTCTTGACAGCTTTTTTTTTGTCACAGGTGATAATTTTTAAAAAATTTTTCTATAGAACTCGTACTCAGAATCTTACTTAGTGTCTAATTACCATTTTTCTTGGTAATTACGCAAGTGGTAAAATTCAGAAATTTTTAAAGTCAAAAATCAAAAACCAAAAGTCTGAAGTTCAAAAATTAATTTATTGTTAATTTTTCTCAAATTAATATTTTATTTTTCATCAAAACAAATTATTTTGTTTGCATTCAAATTTCGCGGTAATTTTAAATCATAAATACAAAATTTTGAATTAATTATTTAAAAATATGATGACTACTCAAAAAAGAAAAAAAAAATAATAAACAAGAAGCTCATGAGAGAAAATAAAAAATTGCAAGTGTATAAGAAATAAATATCGAAAGAACGAAATATGGAAAAAATAAGAAAACAAAAAGTGAATAAAAAATAATGAAGAAAGATAGTGAACTATAATATATATATTTTATGTATATCTATATGTATACATATATATAAAGTTATACACAACATCGATGAGATCCATGTAGGGCTCTGTCTCTTTTCAAATAATTTAAAAACCGGCCGATCGAACATATATATTTCTGGGTAGGGGCTGGGGCCTTGCGGCTTGCACCGTGTAATTATCGTTGGGCCTTACACACAGACCCTGAATCACTGAATGCCTCAGTGATCCTCATCCTCAACCCTTTGTTGTCATTACAATAAGAATCAAATTTTATATATACTCAGATACTCTCACATTAAATACAAAATAAAATTTCTATCTAAATTATATACGCTCTCACTAAACTTAAGTATCTCTGGTAAATTATTTTTATTCTTTTTTAATAAAACTTTTTTTCATTAAATAAATAAAAATCTATCTTCAAAAAAATTTTACAAGTTTTCAAGATTTTATTTTCAATTATTAAATTTACTCAGTCATCGATTTTTTTTTTCATCAAACAGTTTTTTAATAATGATAATATATAAATATATATATATATATATATATAAAATTTAAAGGGTTTTAAATTCAATTACTCAGATTTTTTTGAGGTCACCCTATTTTATTTTTTTGTTCAATTTTATATTTATTATTTTTTTTAAATTAAAAAAAAAAATTATTAGGGTAAGTGAAAATTTGGCAGATATGTAATATGCTAATTATTAATTATATTAAATGTGTTAAAGTATTTTTTCTTTTGAGTTAAGTTATGGACAAAACTTTTTTTCAATTATAAAAAAAAAGGTAAAATATAATTAATTATCTCAATTACATGAAAGGGATTGAGCAATTTGTGTCGATAAAAATGAAGAGAAAGGGGGAGGGGGGGGAGTATCTTAAAAAAGAATTGCTGGTAGTGTGATTAAATTTTTTGTAATCATCAAATAAATAATTGATATCGATATTATCTGCAGCTATTATCAAAAAATTTTTAACGAGGGTAAAATAAGCTACTAATAAAAACAAATGAAATGAAAAATTTTTTTTTATTCAAAATAACTTTAAATTTCTATAAGGAATTGTTTTTTTACTCTCAGAACAGCATTAAAAATGCATGACATGTCCTGGGTTGAAATAACTCAAATTTGACTTTTTTCTGTTAAGTTAAGGTTAACTAAACCAAATCCCAGACAAATTCGACTCTATTGTACTTAAATGGATACTAAAGAGGTCAAGATAGCCAAAAGCAAGTCAGAAATCGATGGAAAACATATTTTTGATTTTGACTTACTTTTGGCAAACTTGGCTTAGTATACATATAAGTAAATTAAAGTCAAATTTGACTTAGTAGTGACTGTTGACTTAAAATTAAGTCAGAAAAGTTAAATTTAAGTTATTTTTTGGACCCAGGAATTTCCTGAAAATTTTCTAAATTGTATTTGAAGTTGCATAAAATCTTTCTAAGATCTATAATTTTAGTCAAAGAAAACTCATACACGGAGAAAAAATTAAAGGAACTGTTCCTAGTACGTTTATGAAATATCATCCCATACCGTTATGGTAATGATTACTTGGGATTATGGGATATAGACCCATACTTTTTGGGAACGTTTCCATAAATATGGTAACAATTCCTATCATTATGGTAACAGTTCCCATATCGCATGTGAAAGAATCATGGTAATGATTACCATACTCATAGGAATAGTTCCCATAAGCAAATAGGAACAAATCCTATAACCACATTGTAACAGTTCCTAAGCGTATATGGTAATGGTTACCATAATATTATGGTAATCATTCCCATAATGTATGGGAATTATTACCATAATATTATGGGAATGTTTACCATAATATTATGGGAACGGTTACCATAATATTATGGGAATTATAACCATAATATTATGGGAATGGTTACCATTTTATTGTAATATAGTTTCACAAAAAGATTAAATATACAAAAAAAATGCTTATTACAAAAAAAAATTATTATAATTTCTAAATATTATGGTAACGATACCCATAATATTATGGTAACTATTTCCATAATATTATGGTAACTGTTCCTATAATATTATGGTAACCATTCCCATAATATTATGGTAACTATTTCCATAATATTATGGTAACTGTTCCTATAATATTATGGTAACCATTCCCATAATATTATGGTAACCATTCCCATAATATTATGGTAACCATTCCCATAATATTATGGTAACTGTTCCTATAATGTTATGGTAACGATTACCATAATATTATAGTAACCATTACCATAGGTACATAGTAACGATTACCATAATTCCATAGGAACTATTCCGATACCGTATGGGAATTATATTCATAATTATAGGAATGGTTACCATAATATATATGGGTGCCGTTTCTATAATCAACATTTCAAAAAAATCAGTTACCATGCAGTATGGGAACCATTCCCATAATATATTGTAACTGTTACTATAATTTTCTCTCCGTGTATTATGGCGAAAAATATATCGATTCGTTGGCCAAATATCGGCAAACTTTTGGCCTATTTATCAAGAATAAATATTTTTCGGCGTGTTTGGGTACTCTTTGAATAAAATTCTATGGTTTCCGCGTGAATTCGGTCAAATTTTGCCTTTTCAGGTTATTTTTGGCCAAAAATTTTTACCCGGGAATTAGTTCATAAGATATTCGTCATTATAACGTAAAAGTATACTATGCATTTTCGACACCTAGCTTTAAAGAAATTATTGCCCAAATTTGATCTTTGATTTAATCTGCGTTAGCAATGTAAATTATTTTCAGTACACCATTAACCATACATTCAAAATAACAAAAAGAGTATAATTTGAAAACTACCAAACCGGTCTTGAATTAAATATTAATATTTAACTATTTCACTTTCCAAAATTATTTATTCTTATACAATAATACCTGAATCAAATATTATTCATCTATCAATTTATCTTTTTATATTTACAGTTACTTATCACTCAAACAATTAACAGTTTATTTCTATCTCTGGACTACTAGTTTAAAACTTTAACTAAAGCGGCCGACAAACAAGAATAATTTAAAATAAAAAAATTTGGAAAATTCAAGTGGGAACTTTTTTTTTTTGATCGACAGGTACAATGCCCTTCAACTTAAAAAGGAATAAATTCAAAGAATTTATATTATATATATATATATATATATATATATATATTTTATTCATTCGTAAGGAATGATTAATCGATTTATAGATTTATCAAAAACTCATGATTATTTTTTTCAAAAAAATATTTTCTTTTAATTAAAAAATTTTTTTGTTCCTCAAGTATTTTAAATTAATTTAAAATAGAAAAATTTTTTTTTTTTTAATAAAAAAAAAATTTGCTATAGAATAAAATAATATTTTATTAATTTTCATATAAATAAAATAAGAGTACGTGACACTAGTAGAGACACGACAGACTTACTTGGGATTAAATTTAACATCCTCTTTATAAGTCATTTTATCTTTTCTCATACACATACATATATATTATTATTATAATTCTTATTTTTCATGAGTAGTCTTTTCTTGTCATATATTCACCCTCTTTTATTTCTTTCACTCAACCATCTCCGGCTCTTAAGAATTAAGAACTAAATATATATGTATAAGCATTTATAATATTAAATATATAAAGTATTAATTGTCAAATTAATTCTTACGCTATATATTTGAAATATTAAATGGATAACTAATAAATAATCTTATTGATAAAGTCATATATTTATGACACACGTGTAATTTTAAATTTCTAAATTTAAAAATTTTAAATTACTTGAGTTATTGATAAGTAGAAAGCCCATGCATATTATTAAGGCCATGTGTGTGATATTTTAAATTTTTTATCAGCAAAAAAAACTAACATTTGCTTTTACTCGGACAAAAAAAATCAAAGGCATTAATAAGTAAAAATAAATATAGGGGAATTTTATTTTATGAAAATATTTTTTTAAATTACATTTGATTTTTTTTTTAAATTTACTTCTCGTCTATTTCAGAAAACTATTTTATTGTTGCTAAATATTTTAGTATTTTTTATAAATTCCTGAAACTCAAAATTTAAAAAAATTATTTTTCATAAATCCAAAAAATTTTACGATAATTTCCAAAAATTTCAAATTTGTTTGAAAATTAACAATGTCAAGTTGGGTGACAAATTTGTGCTTAATTTTGAAATTTTCAAAATACTTTTGACTGAAAAAAAAAATTCACTAATTTTCTAAAAATTTATTTTTAAAGCTGGATTCAAAAATTAAAATTTTTCAATTATTCAATTAGCTTTCATTGAAAATTTTTATCAGACTTTTGGTTTTAAATTTAAAATTTATAAATTCGTACTGAAAATTTTCAAAGGAACATTTTGTTTCGTTCAAAATTTTGCGATAAAGAACAAAAAACATGATATTGGATTTGGCCGACGTCTTATTATTTTTGGATTCATTTTTGTTTAACAAATTAATTGAAAAAAAATGAACTAAAATTATGCACATGTAGAAAATTTACAAAACTACAAGTGCAATTTTTCAAAATTTTTTTTTTTTTATAATTCATTATTTTGAAAAAATTCCAAAAAGTCTAAAACGTCGACTAACTTCAGTTATCATAAAAAGAAGTGATCAAAAAATTTTTTAAAGATTTCAGTGTCAAAAATTTAATCATTTAAATAATTAACGAGATATTTCAATGACATTTAAACTCATTGAATTGCACAATTGTCCTTGAAATGGGGTTTTTTAACGATCCTAGACAGAGAAAGCGTCTAGCCCTGATCGGGAGAGACTAAACGACCCTTTTTCCTTTTTTACGTCCTTTACTTAAATTTCTTGGGTCCTTAACCCCTTTTTCCCGTCAGCTGCACACTACCATTAACATCTGTACGCCCTTCCTTTCCTCTTTCCTCTTTTCCCACCTTATTCTCTCACTCTCTTTCCCTATGTAACTGTTGTCATCATACATAGAAATATAAAAACCTGATTTTTAAAAAACTTTTTAATATTTTTTTTTCATTTTTACACATTCTCTAGTTTTTGTAAAGAAACAGGAAGCCAAAAAAAATTATGATAATCTGTATCTTGATATCAAATCCTTTTATTATTTTTTTTATTTTGAATCGAATGCACAAAAAACTTAACTCTTTGTGGGCAAACGTTTTGACACTTCCATCTGCTATTTTCTTTTATCTAAAAAAAATGTATTTTTTTTTTTAGATAAAACGTGACTTGAAATTATTTAACGAGATTACATTTAAGTTCTTTACAAAAAAAAATAAAATAGAAAATTCTATACATTTTATTTTAAATCAAAATATCAAGTAAAATATCAAAGTTACGTAAAATATTATTTAATACTTTTTTTACAGAATTTAATTTCCTTCAAAACTATTTCAGTCCATTTTTGTCATATCTATGAAACTTTAATCACAATTTTAATTTAAAAGATAAAAAAAACTTTTAAGGAATAAATTTTTTAAAATTTCATATATCGATTGCTTTAAATTAAAATTCTGGCTAAACTACAAAAAATATGAAAAAAAAATATGAGAGATAATTTATAGGAAACTAAATTTCCTACAAAAAAGGTATCTATACATTTTTTCGTAGACGTCATAGTTTAAAAGTTATGGTGATTTAAAAACCAGCTACATTAATTTTAAATTAAACTGGAAATTTTCATTTAAAAAATAAAAATTGTGTAAATTTTATGATTAAATAAAATTTGAAACTGACTGTCATGTTTTTTAAAAAAAAAAATTTTCTATAAAAATAAATTTAAAGGGAAAAATGTGTGTTCCTACAAGGACGTTATCGCGATCTAGCGTCAAACATGATCCAGAAAATCCATAACATGCATCAGCATCAGTGGCAGCGGCAGTAGTGAGGGTGATTTTAAAAACTCCATGGTATGGTGCAAGGTGTCCTTAAAATGTGGGGTCACAGTCGGGAACATGACTGAATAAAAAAGTACCGTAGAAAAAAAGGAGAAAAATAAAAAGAAGTGAATTCCGAAATACACGAAATCTCTTGAGAAAACACAGCTGGTTACGTCAGGTATAGATTTTTTAGTGAGTATATCTCGAAATATATATATATATATATATACAGCCAGAGGTACATATATGTATGTATGAATGTATGGTGGTCCATTGAAATCAAAAGAATCATCGGCCCAAGAGATGTCATCTTGCGCAATTTTTTTTTCCTATTTCGAGACAACCCTCGTACCCCTTTCACTATGGACTTCAAGACTATTGTTTGTAGATTTAGTTTTTTTTTTTTCTCATACTTGTCCATAAAATATAAAACTTTGGAAAATAATTTTTTAACGGACTATTTAGCAATTTTTTTTTTTTTTTTTTTTTTTTTAAATTCAGTTATTATGAATTCATTCAAAGGATATTTTAACCTTGAGAAATTAAATAAAAAATAATAAAATCGCGTGCAGACTAATGAGCGTAATCACTTAATAAAGATGCCACAAGATCGCGTGACCCTCTTATTTTCTCATTCATTCTTCACCTCAAACTATCAATATTTACAAAATCTTTTCTACTCTTACATCAGTTTCAACACGTCTCGATTACACATTTCACGTCAAAACATCTCTATTTAACGTCAATCGTGTCTTAAATTATTATTTCAAAGTAAATATTGTATATTATATATAAATTAAATTACTCGTGATTTTTAAACACAAATTAAGAATTTTAAGTTTAAAATAAATCTCTTTTTTCCAAATGATTTCAATTTTAATAATTTATTAGAAATACTCTAAATAAATAAATTAATTAAAAAAAAAATGATTTACATAAAATACTCGAGTTAATTTTAAAAGTGGAAAACGAGTCAGCAATTAAATTTTTCGGTAAATTTTCTAGCCGAATAAAATAAAATAATAAATAATTGGCAACAGATTAAGCTCCCGTTTGTTGAAATATTAAACACTTTAAGTTATTATTTTATTTTTAAAATTTGAATATTATATATTTATAATAATATTTAAAAATTTATGACATTTATGTAAACTTGTGATATTATCGTGAGAGCGGGTTGTGGCGCTATTTAAATATTTGCGTTTAAAGTCTAACCATTTAAATATATTTTATTATTATTACAAAAAACTTTAATTAATAAAAATAAAAAATATTTTATTTATTAAAGTTTGCGGTTTTAATAATTTATTTTATTTAGAGAAAATAAAAGTCTTTGAATAGATTGAAAATCGTTAGAATAATAAAATCTGACTAGACATCACCATCTTATATATATTTAAGTCCAACGACTGTGAGTTTGCTGTAGTATTTTATTAACTCTTTAACAATATAATTTATAGTTTTCATGTGTTTAATATTTGGGTCCTACAGAGTCTGCATATTCATCAGTACTCTAGTGATATTTAAACTGGGACTAAATAATAAACCAATGGGACATATTTAGGCTCACTTATACTAATTACTGCAGTATCGAGGTCAAGAGCATTTAATAAAGTTGCTGTGATTTTAACAAGTAATTTTAAATTAAACTCCAGCATTTAATATCAACTAAAATTATATTTTTCCAGACTAAAAATTTAAATGCACTTACAAATTTATCAAAATTTAAAATAAATAAATAAATTATTCCGGTTACTTTTAATGGAAAATTTTTTCAGTACTCTGATGATTAATTCAATTAAACTCAACCCCTCACTCTAATATCAATAAACAAACTCACCATCAGGATTTTATTATCAGAAAAACTAATTCTATTTTAATTAACGCACTATTAACTCTATTGAGCAATCTAATTATTTACTAAAAAATTTTTATTATTACTCGAGTATTTTTTTAGTATGTCCGTAATAGAACACTTACAAGATCACGGATGCCCGTTTTTTATTTTCAATAAAATTTAAAAATTTTTCAAAATATTAAATCGGTTATTTCAAAATTTGGCATCGAAATAAATTTCTAAACATAAATTTCATGAATAAAATAAAAGCTTGGGGTCAATAGACTCATATTTTATTTCTTACTAATTTTACTGATTGCGGATGTTGTTAACTTTATATATATTTAAATATTTATTAAATAAAAGCAAGCATTTAAAATATTGAAATTTAATACGCAACGAAACTTCACACGTTAAAAAATGAAAATTAGCATAGAATCATCAGTCAAACGTATTTGACATGAAATAAATATACAATATTCCGTATGATTGAAGCGTAACAAAAAAAGGGTAAAAAAACGTCACTACATATTTTTTAACGTACATTTATATCCCTCTCCCTTAAAAGTTTAAAAAAAATCCATCATCCATGAAAATTTAGCGCCAATGAAAATTATTCGCGTAAAAATTTTCTACACATGATTGCAACTCTTCATCGATCATTTAGAAAAAAAAAAAAAAAAAGGAACAAGTTTAAATAAAATAATATAAACGGAAGAAAAATGAAAGAAAGAGTAAAAAGGAGGGATAAAAAATGTAATCGTTTATTGTGTACAATGTATTTTTTAAAAAAATGTCAACTAATCGACTTCAAGTCACATTCGATCTGGTGCCGGGGGATTTAACTTAGTTTTTTATAAAAATATAAATCCATTTGTCATTCTCGATGGACGCTTAGCCTTACGTGTTACATAAGGGATCGTTCAAAGAAAATTTTTCATGAGAAAGTCTTGATATTAAGTTTTTTAAATTATTTAATGCTAGTGCAGTTAACTAAGCTAGCGGGGTAAAATGAGACGTTATCGATTTTGATAGATTTTTTTTTCTTTTGAATTTAAGTGTCACTTTTATTAGTTGTCAAAAAAAAATTTTATTTTCAAAAATTTTCTTGTAATTAATTTTTAATTTTAAATTCAAAAATTTCTCGTGAAAATTCAGCCAAAGAAAAGTGGACAAAATGGGTCAAACAATTTTTTGTATTAATTAAGAATTCTAAGGGTAAAATGAGCGAGGCAATTTTTTTTTAAATTACGAAAATCAAATATGAACATTAAAGGTAATATGGGACAAAATTTTTTATTCGAAATGAAAAAAATTTAAGCAGCGTTATAAATTTTTATTCAAAAAAAGAAAAATATTTTTATAGAATTTTGAAAATATGTTAATAGTTAGAAATTGCACTTTAAATTTTTGATACAAAAGATTAGACGAAAAAAAAATTAATTTCGTAACTCTCATTAACTTTTTGAATTTTTTTTTTGAGGGGGTTCGTTTTTCCCCGATTAAAGAAAACATTGATAAAATATTAATAAGTACAAATTCCGCTATCCGTAGTTTTCGATAAAAAAAATGTATACATGTATATATATATATATATATACAAATATTAAATAAATCTTATTTTTAGCTGTTAGAAATTTAAATTGAAGGTAAAAAAATTTATGACTATGATTGAATTTATAATGATAATATTTAACAAAAAGGGTTAAAATTATAACGTAGAAAAAGGTAGCCAGGTGAATATAAAATTTTCCATTCACCTGGACCATTTACACATATATATATGAAGAAAAAAAAATTCTAATTTCTCGAGTCGTCAGAGCGGGAGGCCTATATCCCTACAAAAAACCCATAAAAAACTAAACTGGGAAAGGATTTCTAACCCTTGGGAAAGGATTGAAAGGTCTCCGTATACGCTTAAAAATCATCATCGCGCATAAAAACCTTGCAGGCAGCAGTAGATGTAGTTGTAGTTGTGAAGGGGTTATAATTTCGTTATAAAAATTATAAACAGGGTGAATCTTATTCAAATAACGACAAGATTCAGGATATTTTTCAGCTCTCGCAACTCTCCCCTACTATATAATACTCTCCAAATGCCATATATATCCCCGGTATATATCCCGGTTTGTCTCGTTTTCTTTTTTATTTATTTCTTTCTTTATAATATTTAAGTATACTAAATACCCTTCCGGAATATACCTGAGTCCTGGGAAAAAAATCGTCTACGTAAGCGTTGCTTACTTTATACTGTACTTTTTTTTTATTTTTTACCTATTTATTACTTTAAAAATCTCATTAATTGAGTATTACTATTATTATTAGTTCTACTATTCAAATTTTTTTTTTAATTTGTGATATTAATCACGATAGCTCGCAAACTATCTAGTTTACGTGAAAATTTATGAACATGTTTTTTATTGCAAATTTTATCCTCTATAAATTTGTCCTTATCCATTTTTGCTGTATCTTTGATAATTTACTTGCAATATTAATTTTAATCACCCCAATATTAAAATTAAAAACAAAAAAGGGATTTTAAAAAAATAATCTTATCTTTAAATTCAAATAGTAGCTAAACTATTGAGTGCACGACAAAATTGAATAGAGATAATTTTGTAGGAAATTGAATTCTCTACAAAAAAGTATTCATTAATTTTTTACGTAAATTTAAAAATTTAGGAGATATTTTAATTGCAAGTAAATAATAAATTATTATATTTTGTGGAAATTTATTTAAGTTAAAGTTCAAATACGTAACTTCTAAAATATTGAGCTTACGAAAAAATTTCTAGGGACCTTTTTTTTAGGAAATTTAATTTCCTATAAATTTGACTCTTTGAGATTTTATCGTATCTCTAATAGTTCGTCTTAAAATTTTGTTTTAAATATTTGACATAAAAAGTTGAATAAATTAAATGTTTAAATTTATGATAATTTTTAAAAAATTAATACGATTATCATTAGTAGTAATTTTATTACCGACATATTAAATAAATTTGAAAAAAAAAGATGTATAATAATTTTTATTAGTACGTGTTTAGTTAAAAATAAATGAAAAAAAAGGTAGAGGCGCTTAAATGCATCAGGACAAAATCTGTTTAAAACAAGAGTAAAAACAAAATATTTGTTCTTATATATGTTTCTACAAGTTTCCTTTGAGCAAGAGAACTCTCGAGAGATCCTTTGTGATGATCCGCGCCGATTGGATCCCATAAATCAATTAATTTCAAAGCTAGTTCGATATACCGGTCTAATTTAAATTCTTGCGGTAGCCCTTTGGACATTACGTCCGACATTAATATAAGAAATATATTTATTTATACATACATATATAAAATAAAAATTAAACTATCCATAGGACAAAATAATTAATCGATCTAATGACGTAAAAAATAATTAGTGCGTTTGTTAAATACCCGAGAATTTAATTCGACCAATTCTTGATTTAAATAAAAAGTAACTGGTGTGTGATTAATATCGTTTAAATTTATTAATTATAAGGTGAAGATGACGTAAATTTTCTCAGATCAATGTTAGATCATACTTTACTACCGAAAGTACAAGAGAAATCTCTTTAAATATTTTTAAGATTTATTTTAAGGTGCAAATTTATCGATATTAATTTTATAGTTGCAATTAATATAATTTTAAAGTTGGTTAGAAGAATTATTTTCAATGGCTGTCGATTGCTTTGAATAAAGGGTAAGTCTTTGGTTAGAAATCATACGCCATCTATAGGAAATTTTAAAGAGTAATGATGATAATGCAGAAAACTATTGACTTGACAGCCTGGACACGGATAATAGATTTTTCATTTATCGTACAGAGGCAGAAACTTCTATCATGATATTTATTATATCCGGTTTTGATAATTGTTAACATTGGTGGGAATCTTTGAAGGCGGTAGTAAATATAGAAGAGTAAATAATCCAGTATTTCCTACTCTGATCGCCACTTTGATTGCAAGTTGACGTCAAGTTGATTGCAAAGATTTAAACGTATCCTGACATCTAAGCTAGTAAAAAAAGCTAGTGAAAGCCTACTAGTGCTACTTGTCAGTAAATTGAACGCAAAAATTGGCATAGCTATAAGTTGATAACACTTGGGAGCTAACTTTTTGAAAAAGTTCGTGACAAAAGTTGACATTCCATTAATTGATGGAAGTTACCTTCAATTTTTTAAGGAAGTTGGCATCAACTTGTAGTCAACAGTTACAAAAGCTAAAGTTGTCATCAACTTAACTAAAACTAATTGACGTCCACTTTCTGACCAGAAAGTTTTGCTATCAAGAAATATAGAAAAATAAAATTATCTAGTACTCCTTGCCCTGATAACTACTTTGATGGAAACTAAAGTTGACATCAAATTGATGGCAGAGACTTAAATGTTCAAATAGTTGACGGGAACTTTTCGTCAATTTGGAAATAAACTTTTGCCTTTTAGGTATTTGGATAGCAAGAAATTGACGTATAGTTAACGTCAAATTGATCTAAATCACTGACCAGAAAGTTTTTGAAGAGAAAGGAACCACACTTTCAATTCTGTTTCTTGAAGAGTAAAGTTTACTTTGAAATTGACATCGAGTTACTGTAAACTATTTTAGCATTGAAGTATTTGTAGTCAACTTGACGTCATCTGAACTGAGTTTATAAAATTATACGTATTAAAATAAAATGTTTGAGTAACTATCGATCAGACATATGGAGTATTTGAAATATTTATAAAGTATTCAGATATTCTTTCATGGATATTATTCAAGCTTTTACATACTTTTAGAATAAGGTTTTTTTTTTTTAATACTGAATACTTTATATAAACTTATGAACGCAAAAAATTCAATAGAGTGTGGTACACATATAGAACGACGATTCAAAGACCTGATAGCGAAAGAAACCTCAACAATTTATTCTTTAGGAAATTTCCTATAAACATCAATAGGAGCCTCGATTTATCTCGAAAGTACCAATAAATGTTATTGTTTTTTGTCACCTAGAACTTTTATATTTTGTACAGAATTTTGGTATTTTATTCTTAATAATCCCAAGATCCGGAACTTAGCAGACAATTAAAAATTTTCAAATTTTTTTTTCAACACTAATTTAAAAAAAAAAAAAAAAACTAAAAATATGCACATGTAGAAAATTTAAAAAACTACAAGCGCAATTTTTTCAAATATTTTTTTCCTATAATTTATTGTTAAAAAAAAAATTCAAAAATTATTAGACGTTGGCTAAATTCATGGTACTGAAGTTAGCCGGCATATAATAATTTTTTGATTTTTTTTAAAACGGTAAAATATAAAAAAAAAAATATCTGAAAAAATTGCACTTGTAGTTTTTCAAATTCTCCGCATGTGCATTTTTTATCTTTTATTTTTTTATAATCGATTTGTTATTTGTTATTCCTTATTTTGAATTTTTATGTTGATCAACTCTAATGTTATTCCGTAGAAAAAAAAAAAGTAAAAACTTACCGCTTGCTGCTGTGTCATGAATTCATTGGAGCTGATTCCAGAACTGAACTTCAAATAGTTAAATAATTTACTCACTACTCATGATACTGAAGTTGGCTGACGTCTAATAATTTTTTGAATTTTTCAAAACCATAAATTATAAAAAAAAAAATATTTTAAAAAATTGCCTGCATAGTTTTTTAAATTTTCTACAAGTGCATATTTTTAGTTTTTTTTTTTTTTTAATTAATTCGTTTTTAAAAAAAAATAAAAAAAATATTGATCGTCTGTTAACTTCAGGATCATTCACTACTCACAATAAAATACACTGACTGAAATTATTCTCACAAACTAAACACTGATATTAATTATAAAACACAATTTAATAACTCACGAAACTCGATTCATAACTCAAACAAAAAAAAAATATTCAAAATGGCGACACAAAAAACACGCACTACTCAAAAAAAAAATTATTGACACTTATACACAACTGATCACGTATATTTTCCAAACACTTTGATATATAAATAGTAATTAACTAAAGTCATTTACTTGTAATTTTAATTAACAAAACACACGACAACAAACGCCGGTACCCGGACAATAGAAGCAATGGAACGTTAAAATTAAATGTCTTTTTTTTGCAATTTATATTTTGAATTCCGATTAAATTATTATCACAAAATGTTCATTGGGTAGTAGAGAATATTTATAGACAATAATTTGAATTTATTTAAACAAAAAAACACTGAATTTATTTATTTAATTACAAATTTAAAGGAGGCCCGAGTTACTGACATGGCGGCGAAATGAAATTGGAAACAAAGCACTCGCGGAGTTGAGAACCGGTGGTATGACTTGCGCAGTAGAGGACAAATTTTGATGAGCGTGCGCAGGGAGCTCTCGAAGCATACTGGGATGTGGGATTTCTGGGTCAGTCGTCGCTTGTCGGTTGTCTCTCAGCTCCCGCTTAATCATGGCTCTCATTTGTTGTCATCTCGACGCGTAAAAATAATTCGAATAATTGTTGTGTCAGTAAATAATAAATGTTTCATTACTTTGAATTTATTTTCTGTTAAACAAAGAACAGTATGAAATATTAAAACATGTGTGTCAGTGAGTGTAAGTTTTTAAATGAATTAAATTCAGTGCGAGCTCAGCTCTCGTGTTACTGTGCGCCATGTTTGTTGTCGGTTTTAGTACACCAATAAATGAAAGTTTAAATGTTTTTGTTTTTATAAAAAATAATATGAACGAGTGATTTTTTACGTTTGATAATTAATTACTTGAATTAATTTAAAGTTTTTAGTGAGTTTTTACATTTTTAATTTATTAATTTTTGTGCTGGTGATGAATAAACACTTGGAGCTGAGAATGAAAATGGCGGCAAGAGTAAGTAAATTTAAAAAATTTTTAAATGGTCTTTTCTTTGTTTTTAATTTTATTTTATTGACATAAACAATTAGTAAATAATTAAATTGTTGAAGAATTTTATTATTTTATTTGGTAGATAAATATTTTTATTTTAATTATTTGAAATAATTAAGTTTTAAATTTTCCCGCGTTTTTAAGAAAAGGCTTTTGATTCAAAAAAACGGAGTTATGGAAATACTTGACATGTTTATTTATTTTTTTATTTAAAAATAAATTATTTACTGATAAATATAAAATGATATTAATGAGTATGAATACAGCCGATAATTAGCAATTTTCGAATTTTGAAGTAAAAACATAAAATTTAAGTTGAGTAAAAATTACAAAATACGTATTTAGATATTTCAAAAATTAGTACACACATTTTTTCCAGTTTCATCATTTTAATTTATAAATTGTCTTATATTTGCTACATTCACATGAGTGTAAATGTAGTAGACATCATGACACTGAAGTTAGCTGACGTCTAATAGTTTTTGAATTTTTAAAAAAACGATAAATTAAAAACAGAAAAATATTTCAATAAATTGCATATAGTTTTTTAAATTTTCTACACATGCATTTTTTTAGTTTTTTTTTTTTTTTTGTACTTAGTATGTTGAAAAAAATAATCCGAAAATTTTTAATTCTGTTCACTTCAGGCTCATGCAGACATCAGACAAATTTAAAATCATTGATAAATAGATTAATAATTAATAAAATAAAATTTTAAAAAATGCGCATTTAAAACATTTTGAAATCACTAAGTGCATTTTGTATGAATATTTTTTTTTAATTATTTACTTTATTTATTTATAATTTAAAATTTGTCTGATGTCTGCTATTTTCACACTCATACAACGATGGATAATATAAGTGTGAGTGTAGCAGATATAAGGCAACTATTTTAAAAAATTATGAATCTTCAGTTACATTCACATTCATTGAATAATATAGAGTATTTAATTACAAGTATCAGTTTAAATATTCAATGAATAATTATGATGACAAATTTGTGACCATTATGTATTAAATAGATGACAATTTACGAAATAATTGAGAAATGTCAAGTCAACTTTTTAAAAAATGATACTGAAAGTCAGTTGACGTCAGAATAATAAGAAAAAAAATATTTGAAAAAATTGCATGTATACTTTTTTAAATTTTCTACTTCTGCATATTTTTCTTTATTCTTTTTTTTTTAATTGATTTATTGAAAAAAAATCTGAAAGATGTTAATTGTCTGGTATCTTCAGGATCATTTCAAAGAAATATGTACTGAAATATTGGTGATAAAGCCATCTAACAGTTTGATAGAAAAAGTAAATAATAGACGAACGTATGATTCAGTATGCTGTATATTTACATGGAATGGTAGCTTTGAATTTTTAAAAATAATAAATTTGCCTTCGATTTCAGCACTTGCTGAATAAAAACGACAAAATGATTCATTGATTGATAAAATATAAATTGACTACGGATCACACTGTTCAAAATTTTCATTGAAATTTAAAGCAAATTTCTTGAAAGTTTCATTGAATTAATAATCAGTCGACATAAAACATAAATATAATTATAAGTTGATGAGTTTATATATTTTATTTTTACATAACTTTGAATTTACAAGTGATAAATGCCATAAAAATTTAAATCACTTTCAAATTCCTTGAATGTTTTTCATTTTCATTTTCAATTAAGTTTCAATTTCTTTAATTATGTGAACAAATATACATCCAGGTAAAATTAATCAATTTTATTGAAATTCCATGAGAATCATCTTTGAAAATCAAAATAATTTTGAATAGTGTAGTAAAATTATTTATTGCAGACTAGATTAATTTCGATTATTTGTCATAATTATAAATATATATCGATATTTTTTTAAAAACGGTATAGTAACGGAACCATTCACTTGTGATACATTTAATAGTAATTCGACTATTGAAGCCAATGAAAATTATCATGCACTAGAACCATTCCCATGTTCCGCAGTTCCACAATTAAGAGTTGAAAGATTGTATCTTTATAAGTTTTATTTCTCGATTTGACTGGTAAACGTTCTGGTTTTTTTCCGTTAATGACTACATTGTTACCTCTGGTACATTTTTCTCCGTGCACTGGAACGTGTATATTTTACCACAATATACTCGCCTAGAATCTTTAGTAAATTTTAAAAAAAATTCGTCTTCTTATTAAGATATTCTTCAATACCATTTCCGAGATCCATTCATTATAAAATTTCAAGTTGATAATTTTTACTCAATCAACACGAAAAATGCCACGGAGAAAAAAATTAAGTACCTTTTACTAAATTTGAAAAAAAATTACAATCTAAGAAGTAATCTTGAAACGTTAAAAAAAATAAAAACTTGTACAAAACTCAAAGTAAAAATTACTACATATTATTTAGAACAATAATTTCTGTTGATTATAAAAATTACTGCATTCAAAATAAAAATTACTAGCAACAAATAAAAATTATAATGTACCAATAATTTTTACTATTGTGCTTGGTAAATATTAGTTGACGCGCTTTGTGAAAGATCTATTCTGGCGAGTAATTTTTACAATCCAGATAGTAATTTTTACAATCTCAAATAGTAATTTTATCTCCCGGAGTAGCAATTTGTCTTACCGACATTCTAAAATGTACAGTACCTACGTTGAATTACATTGGAGATGTAATATTTATCAACTACGAAACAAAAATTGCGACTAATGTGCTAACTTTTAATAATTCTAATAACAATTTATACTTTTTGTAACATTGAACTATTTTTATATGAATAAGTAAATATTGATTTTTTCCAAGCGAAAATTTAACAAAGCTCTATTGTAATTATTATGATAAGTGAAAATTACAATCTAGAAAGTAATAATTGAAATAAAATATTAATTTTAAACAAATCATCGTAATTTTTTTAATGGATTGTAATTTTTTATTTGAGATAGCAAATTTTTCATTGTGCTCTCTAAAAATGAATTAGTGAAATTCTCGCGAACCAGTGGATAGTCACTATTTCTACAGCTATAAGTATACCACTAATTCAACCAGTGGTATACTTATAGCTGGTTCCCAGTGAATATTCACTAATTTGAAGTGAATTTCACTGATTCATTTTTAGAGAGTGATTGTAATTATTATTTAAGTTTGACCTAGCATTTTTCTCCGTGATGAAATAAGACTTGCTATAAATTTTTCTTATAAATTGCATTTCAGTAGTTTCGATCGTCAGAAAAATAAAATTTTCAGTTCCCTTGATTATTCAAACATTGAATGTAATATTGAGCGCTTACCGTTTTATTTTATTAAAGAGAATCCTAAATATACAGAGAATATTTAATAGATGACAAGTAACATCGGATGGTGTATACCGTTTTACTAGTGGAAATGCCACACGAGAATGAAAGATAACGTTGGTAAGGGTTGTAAGCGACGATATGACAGTACTATATATAGCTAGTATCGTGTCTACAACAGCGGTTTGTACATAACAGAACGCGTAAGGTTGGAAAGCCAAGCATCAGACAATCTGCTAGTCTAGCACCAGCGTACTGTATAATGCACTGTACTGTACTACAGCATTCCGAGTGTACATTTCAACAAGTTTACAAAGAGACTTTTTTTACCCTTTCACACAAGTTTTTCGAGTACCTTGTCGTGTATTTCCACCCTCGCTTCTACTTCGGCTCGATTTTTTTTTATTTTTCTTCTTTAATCCAAAATGAAAGGAAACGCGATAAAATTTGCAGTTTAAAATTAATCATGAAGGCAAATATAATTTTATTGATGATGTAAATTTTTAATTAATTCATAATGAGGTTCTTGATTAATTCGATCCGACTCTTTTTTTTTCTCTTTTAATTTTTATTTTATGCAAGATGGGGTAGAAAAAATAATTATTGTAATTAAGGTAATTAGAGAGTGTACTCTTGAGAGTCGAGAGTTACGAGTAGAGTAAGTGTTGATGGTACGGTCCATCGAGGATGAGGGTGAAAATGTATAAGCGGTGGGTGGGGTTGCTATAGAAAGGCAGCTGGGGGTGAAGCAGGGTGATGGTGAGTTTAGTTGTTAGGTAGATTGAGAAGAGGAGAAGAGAAGAGAAGAGAAGAGGAGAAGTGAGGTAGTAAGCCGATGCTCTGTTACTGCTGCTGGAGGTGAAAGAGGTCGTAGGTCACGTAGGTCCTTCGAGACCGCAATGCGGATTGCTCATAATATGGTTTTATGATAATAATCGTCCATAATCGTAATAATAACAGTTATTGTTATTATATCATTTATCGGATTATAAATTTTTTAATGCTTTCATAGTTGGGAAAAATGAGCTTTTAAAGATAAAGAAAAAAAATCTGGTCGGAATATTATTTGATGTATCGAATAGAAATCTTGAATATCGAATTTAATTTTAAGAATCGATTCATTTATTGTTGATGAAATTGAAATTTGAGAAATTGGTGAAATCGTGAGGTATCAATTTTTGGTTTGACTTCTATGTATTGATTGAAAATTTGAAGTTTTGGATCGATGATTATTAATCCAAATCGTTAATTAAAAAAGGGAAAATAGTTAACTGAGCCTTAAGTTTCAGTCAGAATCGTTTCGGAGAAATTCCATAGAAGATAGGGACGCACCGGTATGTGCAAAATAACAGAAACGGAAATTTGTATTCAAAACTTGACAGTGATGCCATTTCTCTAAATGACTTGACGGATATTCTCAAAGTCTAGAAGCATCCTTTTGGGATTCTCGTTTTACTTCCGATCGTTTTCTAAAACATTCGGTAGAAAATCAAGATTCGTTGATTTATGCTAAAGAAATAACATTTTTTTATATACTTCGCGTTACTAAAACCATAAGGGCGTATCTCAAAATATACGCCCTTTTGGTTCTGCAAAACCAAAAGGGCGTATAAAAAAACTTTTTTGCTCCAATCAATGTAAAAATGTTGACAACATTAAAATCTTTGGAAAAAACGAAAGAAATTTTTTTTTTTGTTTTACGCCTTTTTGGTTTTAAGAAAAAATTTTTTTAAAATCATAAGGGCGTATCCTGTTTTTTCGATTTATTATCAATTATAGGTAAGAGTACGAAAAAAAATTGCCAGGGTAATAAAAATTATCACTCCACAATTTAATTTATATGAACAAATATTTATTTAAGTGAAAAAACAAATAAAAAATAGAGAAAAACAAATTCATCAGGGTTTTAGTCCTATACCATCTCCATCTTCAGGATCATCTATACCTAAGAGTATAAAAAAAAATTTTTTTAATTTTTTTTAGAACATAACTTGACAATAATTTATAAACTATTACCATCGCTGAAAATTAATCTTTAATAATATTGATAATATTTTTGTGGGACGGTGCCTGATGCACAAAAATGATTTAGGTCATTAAACTTGCTTCGATATATTGGTATTCTAAAACCATAACAATTCTCAAGAACAACGGCAATTGATTTTTGAAAATAAAAAGAAAAAAAAAACAGGAAATAGAAAATGAAACCTTGATTGAAAAATGAAAAAATGCACCTTTGAAAAATTGAACAATCTAAATGTGCATTTTTTTAATTTGATTAAATTAAATTTCACAGCACTCATAGAATTTAGAATTTTTTAGATGAATTTCTTTCGTTCTCGAATTATACATATTTTTTACATCAATTGTTGAATTAAAAAAATTGTGACAAACTTAAGATTCAATCAAAATTAAATAAAGAAATTTGGTTTTTTATTTATATAAATATTTGTTCAGATAAATTAAGTTGTGGAGTGATAATTTTTATTACCCTTGTAATTTTTTTTCTTACTCTGACCTATAATTAATAATAAACCGAAAAAATAGGATACGCCCTTATGACTTTAAAAAAATTTTTGCTTAAAACCAAAAGGGCATAAAACAAAAAATTTTTTTTTTTCGTTTTTTCCATAGATTTTAATGTTTTCAATATTTTTACATTGATTGGAGCAAAAAAAAATTTGATACGCCCTTTTGGTTCTGCAGAACCAAAAGGGCGTATATTTTGAGATACGCCTTTTTGGTTTTAGTAACGCGACTTATGAATGATATTTTTTATCTAAACTCGCCTAAAACTCCTCAAGTCTTAGAACATTTGACCAGGGTTATTATTTCGCCAAATGACATATTCCCAAAGGCTCAAAACGTCTAATCGAGACATTAATTTTATTCAGGATTATTTTCTACGAAATTTTATAAAAAATCAGGACTCACCGGTTTGTGATAGAGAAATCAAATTTTTTTCTATACTTTTGAATGATATTTTTCATTTAAACTTATATGATATTCTCAGAGTATAAAAATACTCTTTTAAGATCATAGTTTTACTCCCAATCGTTTCCTAAAAAATACTATAGAAAATCAGGACTCATTGGCTTATGCTAGAAAAAAAAATTTTTTTTCTTACTTTTGAATCACATTGCACTTATAGAAGAATTTTTTAGCATTTAAAATTATTTCTTAATATTTAAGAAACCCTTCTATCAGTGTATTCATTACAGAGTCTCAAAAACTCGACTTTTTTTTTTTTTTTTTCGAAGAACATTGAAAAATCGACAGAGTATTTCTAGACAAAGACCCTGTTAAAATATGAGACATTAATATTTAAAGGTGGCGATTCACGATTTTCTATTTTCCATTTAAATAACGGGGGAAAAAAAAATTTTAAGTTTGGAATTTTACACCTCGGTGATGGCTTATTGAACAGATAAATTCAGGACATACTTTTGTCGAGAATTAAACGCTCTACAAAAAAAGTATTTTATCATTTTTTGATAAATCCATCTGTTCAAAAGTTATCCGAGCTTGAAGTCAAGTTGGAGTAAATTTCAAGATCATTTTATTTTTCCGGCGAAACTATCGGACTTATCAAAAAATGTTATAGGATATTTTTTGTAGACAATTTTATTTCCTACAAATTACTATTGATTAATTTTTTTCGAATTCTGCATTGTTTTCTAGTTATTTCTTTTAATGGTTAGTTCTTAAAATCGATCAGAACACTATTTTTTTAGGAGCTTGGCATTAAAATGGAAATAACTAGAAAACAATGCAGAATTCAAAAAAAATTAATCAACACTAATTTGTAGGAAATAAAATTGTCTACAAAAAAGATTCTATGACATTTTATGATAAGTCCGATAGTTTCGCCGGAAAAATAAAATGATCTTGAAATTTACTCCAACTTGACTTCGAGCTCGGATAACTTTTGAACGGATGAATTTATCAAAAAATGATAAAAGACTTTTTTTGTAGAGCGTTTAATTCTCGATAAAAATATGTCCTGAACTTATCTGTTCAATAAGCCATCGCCGAGGTATAAAATTCCAAACTTAAAACTTTTTTTCCCATGTTATTTAAGTGGGAAATACAAAATCGTGAATCGCCACCTTTAAATACTAATATTAACGTCTCAAATTTTAACAGGGTCTTTGTCTAGAGATTGCCGATTTTTCAATGTTTTTCAAGAAAAAAAAGCCGATTTTTTGAGACACTCTAGTATTCATTCAAACAACTTGTCAGTCTCCAAAGACTGAAAATAGCTAACCAAGGCTCCAGTTTCAGTCAACATCACCTAAGATATTTATCGAAAATCTATAGATCATCGGGACCGTGGCTTGCATAGAAAAAAAAATTTTTATCCTTTCATCTGAAATTATTTATCAGAACGACTTGTCTGATTTCCCCAAAGGCTAAATATTGATTGAAACCCAAAGATATTACAATATTTTTAATAGTTTGAATCAATTTTTATTATTTGAAACAATTCAATAAAATCCAGTTCCGATTGTAATCCATATTAGCTTCTTTTTCTTGTGTTTCCAAAAGTAACAAAAATTAATGTTTCAATAATTTTTCCCTTTGTTCTTAAATTTTATTTAAATTTTATGGAAGTGACTTTTTTAATGAAAAAAAATTGTGGATCCCAAAGTAGAACAAGAAGAATATTACACTTCAAAATGAAATAAGATTATTCAGGATTAAAATTTCATACTTTAATTTGTTTTTTTTATTTTTTGTTATCATTATTCTGCTCATTATCATAATTACATCTGCAAGATATCGCGTCCGTATACCCGTCATGTATTTTAAAGTAAAACAAAAATATAAAACGTAAATTCAGTAAATTCATAAAATAAAGTAAAATAATAAAATTCAAATATTAAAGTTATGACTAGAAAAATCAATACACCGAACTAAGACTCCCACTTGCTCGTTATTGTCCACAATTCAGATCTTCTTCGTCTACGTCACAAGTTATCAACTTTCCAAGTTTTCAATTCTCCCAAACCATCGCCATTACTCATCTAACCACGCAGCAATTGTTCATCTGGAATATTTTCGCTCCGCAATAAACTTTTTCATCATCAAAATAAAAAATTAAAAAACTTCCGAGTATGCACTACCTCCATTTTCTTAATAACATAAAGTTTTGAAAGAAAATATTTTTTTTTTGACGTATTTCCACAATTATTATCATACAAATTAACAGAAAAATTCTTCAACCGGAAGAAGAATTTATATTTTTAAAATTTCAGCAAACAAGCAAAATAAAAAAATAAGTCGGCTTTGATAGTCGATGTCTCAGAGACAAATTATCTTCTCAAAAAAAAAATTTTGAAATAAAAAAAAAAAAGTTATGAAATCTCCTAATTAACAAACGCATTTTACAGCAGAATAACATTTATTTCATCTGTTTTAAGTCTCTGGAGACAATTATGTGAGATGTATGCAAGTTAACTGTTGTAATTTCAGTACAGGTTTAATTAAGATACGTTAAATAGATTCCGAGATATTTGCATTTTAATCTAAAACTTACACGAAAGTGAACCATACAGATGAGAAACAAATTTTTTTTTCATTTACTATTTATTTCAAAAAATAGCATACAATGAAAAGTTATGAAAAATTAAATGAACTGTTACAACAACTCATTTATGTATATATATATATATATATATATTATATGTATACAAATCACAAAAAAAAAATAATAAATATTTAAACAAGAGCAGAGCATACATGAAAAAAATATAATATTCTTTTTTCCTGCGGTCATACCATCGCAATTTGTTTTTTTACAGTATAACATCCTAAATTCTATAACGCTACTATGAAGTTATATGAAGTCATATATATTTCAATAAGATACTAGTATCATAATAAATTACAATTGCAATATCGCAAAATGTGTGAGTCAGTAAAGTAGAATTTTTTCTTATTTCTAAAAATGTTGATAGGATATTTGGTCAGGATGAAAAAAGGATATTGTATCCGGGTAAAAAAAAATAACTCGATTTTGACTGCTATAATTTTTTTGACTTGCACTTTACTTGTTTAACGTGATTTTACTTACTACACTAGTCCCAAAAATTAAGGGATAGAAAAAAAATTCGAAATTTTTGGGTGATTTTTAACATGTAACTCGGTGAAAAATGATCGTAGAGTAAAAATAAAAAAAGCAAATTGTAGCCTCGAGTTTCTAGTTTTCAGATCTGGACCTCAAATTTTTTTTATCATGTACGGTTCCGGAGTAATCTTAAGAAAACCGACGAAAAAAAAATTTTAAATTTTTGCTCGTCTTTCAACAAGTCTATGAGCTTCAATAAATTTTTTTGGATAATCTGACTTTATGTCTCTGTTAGCAAATTTTATGCCCTTTAATTTGGCAGCCTCAAAAAGTCTCTACGACGGTTTGGCGCCGAGTTATCATTGATCAAAGCAAAAAAGTCTATTTTGGCTTTGATAATTAATAACTCCGGTATTTTTAACTTAAATATGGCTTTTTCAACCTAAAAATTCATGTCAACTAAGGCAAATAAAAGTCACGTTGACTTGAATTTGACTTAAATGACTCAAATTTAAGTCAACAAAGTCAAATCCAAGACAGCGTGACTTTTATTTGACTTAATTGGCGTAAATTCGTACTAAGTAAGACAAATTAGTCAAAAACAAATCTAAACCAAATGTGTTTTCATATCTTAAAATATGTTGTTCATTTATTAGAAAAAGAACTTAAACTTGACCAGCTTTTCTATGTCTGGACTTGCTTTATTTTCAATTTTTAAAATTACGCCAAAATCACCTACCTGAAAATCAGAACGTTTTTCGCTTAATGAAAATGAATAAAATTTATTTAATTCGACTGTTTAGGGGGTGGCCTAAGATTTTTAGCTGACATATTCGCATCTATATGTGCAAAATCTAAGAAATCTAGACATCCAGTAGAAATTTACTTTCCAATTTTTTTTTTTCATTTCGCAAAAAATGTTCCGATCTTCAAGTCCATGTAAAATCAAATTATTTTTTTGATCCAGGTATCAATAAACTGTTTTAGTAATTAAATTGAGGAAAATAATTGGCCAATTCAAACAAGGGTTCAGATCCAGAACATTTCGGTGACATGCTCAGGGTCTTTCCGTTAAGCTGTTTGGGCTTTTGCTAAAATCCCTTGAATTAGCCTATAGGCATTGAGTCACGGCCACATTTTTGCGGTTGCTACTTGAAAAATTTGCTGTTTAGCATTGTAATTTTTAAAAACCGCACAGTACAAATATAGAACCACCATTATATTAACCATTTTATATGAAACTGAAGCTAGCGGTCGTAATAAGTAGCGGCCACGCAAAAAATTTCTAGCCGCTACTTATTACGGCCGCTAGCTTCAGCTTCATATCATTTTATGAATATTAAATTTGAAGAATTCATGCCACAAATATTCATATTAAATTATTATTATTATTTTTCCTTAACTTAATGATGTTAAAAGTGTAATTTTTCTTCATATAATTTGATGTAACGAATTTTTTCAAAAGTCCGCGGTATCCGTGTGTTGAAGCTTTAGCTGCAATAGGAAGGTCTAGTGTTCGAATCCAGGATTCGGCGTTAGACTACAACAATTATGAATGGGTAGGAAGTATATGATAAGATGGAAGACAAAATAAAGATAAACCGGTGAAAATAAACAAACACAGTAAAAGAAAAGTTTCACTTCGGTATCGTTTATAAGAAAACTGATTAGCGGTTATATTGACTGTCCAAGGTTCTTATCACAACTTTTTACAGCACCCTTACGTGCTTTCAGGACTCTAAGTCCATTTTATGTCCCTGTATCCAGAACTGCCTTTGTCAGTCTGCTCCTCTAATCAGGCTAACTAGTTTCTCTAATTACTTAGCTAGTTGTGATTCTGCTCTTGATATGTTCGGCTTCAATCAGACTTTCTCACTGGTACACTGGTGCTCGTTATTATCTCTACGAAGCGGCCGCACCAACACAATGTTTGAGATGGTATAATATGTTTCGAATGCTAACTGAAAGTTTGAATTCTTTATAATATATAGCTCTATTTCCATGGTTTATTTTCCTTATTACTTTGGCTGTTTGCCTGCAATACTTGCATGAGAGCTATATGCTCATAAATGTTGTTACTGTTCTGAAAGTTATATTTATGTATTAAGGGACGTCGTTTCTAGCCCAGGCTGTTGGGACCTTGTTAAAGAAAAAATGAAATAATAATACAACTTTTTGTCAAAGTTACGAGGTTATATTGCCAACAATAATTATTTAATTGTAATTTCGCATCACTAATTCCGAAAGGAATATTTTTTCACGCCCTTTTGGCGTTAATCACTGATTCTAAAGCCAAAAGCGCGTATTATTTTTTCACTACTAATCATATATTTAACTTATTATAAAGCTGTAAAATGGAAAAAAATTTTGAAAGCCATAAAGGCGTATAATTTAAACTATGTATTATATTTAAAAATTTTTTTCCATTTTTCAGCTTTATAATAAGTTAAATATATGATTGGGAATAAAAATATAATAATGCGCACTTTTTACTATAGATTTAGTAATTATAGTCAAAAGGGTGTATAAAACTGTAAGTCTTTTTGGGATTAGTGATGTGATATTTGAATAACTACACTGAAAAAAATAATCAGTAGCAGCTACCTATTGACAATCGGTAGCTACTACCAATTATTTTTCGGTAGCGGCTACCAATTATTTTTTGGTAACTGCTACCGATTATTTCGGTACCAGTTACCTAATTTTCGGTAATAGCTACGGATTTTTTTTCAATAGCTGGTACCAATTCCAATCAGTAACGGCAACAGAAATAATCGATAGCTGTTACCGAAATAATCGGTAGCGGCTGCCGAACAATAATCTGTAGCGGCTACTGATTATTTTTTTTCAGTGTAATTTGAAAATTTCTGTTAATTAAAATATAATTCTCTGTTATGGTGTTAAGATTGTCATTTTTACGATAATATTTTTTTTTTGAGTACGATTTGCGTTTGAAGTATGTCTTAATACAATTTTTTTTTTTTAATTCTATTAAATTTTTATTGATTTTTTTACTATAAATTTATCGCCTGAAAAATTTTCCGTGCAGATTCATCTGAAATAAAAAAAAAAAATCTTCATAAATTTATTTTATTATATATTACATTTACGAGACGTGCACTTAAAAATAATCCAAACTGTCACTATTGTATTATTAAAATTTATACCAATATAAATTAACTTTTAAAAAAATAATTTAAGCGCGTAGCTTTTAAACCGGATATAATAATAAATATATCAAATTCTTATGGTCGCAATATAATATAATATAAGTTTAGCTGACAATGATCTCACACAATAAACGGCGACCTCGACGGTAACATTTGAGTGGGCAGCGAGGGATGGTAGTAAGATCTTCGCGGGTTTTCGGGGTAGCTCGCGGTGGCACATCGGCAGCTCCCGGGCTCACTCTGTTGGCTCAGTATGTTGCGCGCAACCCTGGACCGCACAGGCGCCTGTGAATAAACATACACGTTTCATTTCCAATATAATATTCTTGTGTACACTAACAACTAGTTATCGTTACCAGAATATTTTCCCTCATGATCACGTTTCATTATTTTCATTACACATCACACCTTCAATAATTGTTTAATTATGATTTTTGTGCGCGATTTAATTTTTAATTAAATTTTTTTCATTCATTTAAAATTTTATTTTATATTATACTCTTGAGTCACAACTTAAAGTTTTAAAATTTTTTATTGTTTCTGATGCCTTCAATATGCACACCAGAGAGCAAAACTCTGCGCAAGGTACTTAGGCATAAATTTAAGGTGCTTATGGAGGATCACTGAGATGAAGTGCTATTCAACATTAAGTAGTTGCCAAGTTTATCTTGTACTTATTTGTTTGAGAAATTAAAATGCCCTATTGAAAAAATTAATTTTTTCAAGGCACACCATTTCATTATTAAAATCATTATTATTTTTTTTTAAATATTTACAGAAATAATGAATTTAATTATTCATTTTACTGTTGAGTGACTATTTACTGTTATTATTTAACAATTATTTTAAATAATTAGACAATGTGATTTTATTTTTTTACCTGAATGGATAAATGCACACCACGAATAAATTTTATAAGTAAGTATTTATTTTTTTATTATTGTATTTTCAAGTTAATCAGGAGGGCTGTGCAAATAATTTGAACTTACAGATTATTTTTGTTGTATTGAAAATTAATATGCAATTGAAAATTCCAAATTTTTAACTATTCGAATTATTTAACAAATCCGAAATGTTCGTAAATTATTTTTAGGAACTTTTCATAATTCAAAATTTTCAGGAATTAACAATTTTAGAATTATTTGTAAATTTGCGAATTAATGGAAAAATCAAAATTATTTATAAATTATTTTTTTTTAGTTTTTGATTTTCAGGAATTTATAATTTTATATTTGGGTTACGAATCGAATTTTCAAATTTAAATTAAGTAATTAAATTATTCGAATCATTTGTGGATTTTCGAATTATTGGTAAATTTCCGAATTAGTTGAGAAATCCAAATTATTCGTAAATTATTTTTAAGAAATTTTTATAATTCAAAATTTTCAGGAATTGACAATTTTATGTATGGGATTCAAATTCGAATTGAATAACTAGAATCATTCGTGAAATTTTAAACAATTTGTGAATTTTCGAATTATTTGAAAAATCCGAATTATTTAAAAAAAATTTCCATAATTCAAAATTTTCAGGAGTTAACAATTTTATATTTGGGATTAAAATCGAATATTCAAATGCAAATTTTACAATTAGAAGCATTCATCATTTTTTAAATAATTCGTGAATTTTCGAACTATTTGAAAAATTCAAACAATCAAAAAAAAATTTCATAGTTCAAAATTTTCAAGAGCTTACAACTTTATATTTGAAATTCAAATCCAATATTCGAATTTGATTTGAATAATTATAATTATTCAAGTAATCAAATCATTCGTGAATGTTCGAACTATTAGTAAATTTTCGAATAAGATAAAAAATCCAAACTATTCTTAAATTATTTTAAAAAAATTTTCATAGTTCAAAATTTTCAGGAATTCAAAATTTGATTTTTAGGATTCAGATTGAATATTTAAATTTGAATTGAATAATTAGAATCATTCGAAATATTCATAATTTTTTAAAAAACTGATTTTTCGAATTATTCGATAGTTTTCGAAATATTTGAAAAATTTGAGTTATTTCTGAATTTTTTATAATTCATCAAAAATTAGAATAATTTGATATTTAAAAGTGTAATAAAGTTTTTTCATTCAAATCGAATAATTTGATTCATTCGATTCAAACAATACTCGCACAACCCTTTTCATTAGTCGTATAAATCCGTATATAATACTGTAACATTATAAATTATTGGGTAATTAGAGTTTATAGATGATGGTGTGCATAATTAATTTTAAATTAAATAAAGCATGTTTCAATTTCTGTGGGTTATAACTTTTAATTGATTAATCGTTTGGTATTATAATGAACCATTTGGTATGAGAGAATAATAATTTATAAATTGATAAGCTTAATGAGCTTATAAATTTTAAATTGTTAATAACATTACAGAGATTTATTATTGTTTGCTATTGACATTTACTTATTTATTAATATTTTGAACAAGTTGATTGGTAACTGAAATAAAGGGAAAAATTGAACGTTTATAGATCTTGAAACTGTCTAGACGGATTTCAAGTGATGTAAAAGGGTGGAACAATTGGAAAAAATGAGACAATTGTCTTCTTTTGTATACCTTTTTTTTTTTTAATGGATTATTAGTATTCTTGTATTTTCAAATACATTTGATTTTGGATAAATTTTTGAATTACGATAACTCGCAAACTATCGAGTTGACAAAAAAATATGTAAGAATATTTTTTTAAGGAAATTTAATTCTCTACAAATTTCATTCTATACATTTTTACTGTATCTGTGATCATTTCGCTAGAATTTTGATTTAAAAGATTGAATTTAGTTAACTACGATAAAAAATTCAATTATAAAACTGATTTCATTTTTGAATTAGAATTTAAAAAAAAAAAACTATTATCTATATGATAATAATGTACTGAAATAATTTTATAGGAAACTTTATCTATAAAAAAAGCAAATGTAATTTCTTATGTAAATTGAATTGCTTAGACGATCTTTTAGTTTCAAATATAAGATAAAAATGTCGTACACATTTTAGTTAAATTCCGATGCAAAATAACTATCAAACTGTCAAGTTTATTGAAAATTGTGTAAGAATATTTTTTATAGAAAATTTAATTCTCTATAAATTTGATTCTATGCATTTTTACTGTATTTTTGATAGTTTAAACAAAATTTTGAATTAAAGAATTTAATATAACCTGCGTGAAAATATCATCTATGGTAAACATCTATTAAAAAATATATGTAACAGATATATTTGTAACAAATATATTTGTGACAATACATGAAATCTTATATAGAACTATGTATAGATTTTGGCCGATTTCATTATAGTTGTATATATATTTTCTCTAATATGATTTCATATATTTCCGTATAACTTCAATATATTGTTAATATATGAAAATTAATAAGAATACATAGGGGAAAGGGAGGGGGAAATACCCCCCCCCTCCCTATTCCTTTATACAATTTATTTATATATTATACGATTTATGTATCATGTATTTAACTTTATATATATTTTTCGGTATATAGAACTATATAAATCTCCCCATAGATGTCTCTCTGCCCCTCTCTGATAAGATTCAAACATTGCGTTCAGAATATGTATACAAGTACGCTAGCTTACAAATTTACATGCACAATTAACAATATATGTAATACATATATCTGTTAATTTATATGTTTACATATCGCGTTACTAAAACCATAAGGGCGTATCTCAAAATATACGTCCTTTTGGTTCTGCAGAACCAAAAGGGCGTATAAAAAAACTTTTTTGCTTCAATCAATGTAAAAATGTTGACAACATTAAAATCTATTGAAAAAACGAAAGAAATTTTTTTTTTCGTTTTACGCCTTTTTGGTTTTAAGAAAAAATTTTTTTAAAATCATAAGGGCGTATCCTGTTTTTTCGATTTATTATCAATTATAGGTAAGAGTAAGAAAAAAAATTGCCAGGGTAATAAAAATTATCACTCCACAATTTAATTTATATGGACAAATATTTATTTAAGTGAAAGAACAAATAAAAAATAGAGAAAAAATAAATTCATTAGGGTATTAGTCCTATAACGTCTCCATCTTCAGGATCATCTGTACCTAAGAGTATAAAAAAAAATTTTTTTTATTTTTTTTAGAACATAACTTGACAATAATAAAAAAATTTATAAACTATTACCATCGCTGAAAATTAATCTTTAATAATATTGATAATATTTTTGTGGGACGGTGCCTGATGCACAAAAATGATTTAGGTCATTAAACTTGCTTCGATATATTGGTATTCTAGAACCATAACAATTCTCAAGAACAGCGGCAATTGATTTTTGAAAATAAAAAGAAAAAAAAAAACAAGAAACAGAAAATGAAACCTTGATTGAAAAATGAAAAAATGCACCTTTGAAAAATTGAACAATCTAAATGTGCATTTTTTTAATTTGATTAAATTAAATTTCACAGCACTCATAGAATTTAGAATTTGTTAGATGAATTTTTTTCGTTCTCGAATGATACATATTTTTTACATCAATTGTTGAATTTAAAAAATTGTGACAAACTTAAGATTCGATCAAAATTAAATAAAGAAATTTGGTTTTTTACTTAAATAAATATTTGTTCAGATAAATTAAGTTGTGGAGTGATAATTCTTATTACCCTTGCAATTTTTTTTCTTACTCTGACCTATAATTAATAATAAACCGAAAAAATAGGATACGCCCTTATGACTTTAAAAAAATTTTTGCTTAAAACCAAAAGGGCATAAAACAAAAAAATTTTTTTTTTCGTTTTTTCCATAGATTTTAATGTTTTTAATATTTTTACATTGATTGGAGCAAAAAAAAAAAATTTTATACGCCCTTTTGGTTCTGCAGAACTAAAAGGGCGTATATTTTGAGATACGCCCTTTTGGTTTTAGTAACGCGATATATTAATTATATTAAAACCTACTATCTTATATATATAATGAATTGTATATGTTGTATTCGGTTTCCATATAGGTACGGATTTAAAAAAATATATATCGTTTTTGGCCATTTATATTTTTCCATATTTATTAATATATTTTTCTATATATATGGATCATATGTGGAATTTTTTCACGAGAATAAATTAAAAAAAAAACGATTGACGTAGAAGTTTTTTGTTATTCTGAAATTAAAATTCAGGTAAAATTATTACGAGTGCAAGAATGCATTGAAACGATTCAACAGAGAACTCAATTTTCCCCAAAAAATCTTTTCATTTCTTGCAATATAAATTTAATAGTTCCGAAGATATTTTAATTAAAAACGTGAAATAAAAAAAATTTGTATAAAAGTTTATTTTCATTGAAATTTAATCGAAATTTAAATTAAAATTTCTTGTACATTATTAAGTAAAATCATAGAAACATAAAAATATTTTATTTTAGTAAATTTTATTCTTTACAAAGTTGTTTCTATACAATTACATTGTATGTTTGATAATTTAGCAGACATTTTAATTTCAAGCATTCCATTCATGAATTTATAAAATGTTTAACATTTAATTATTTATTTATTTGACTTTTTGTTGCTATTTAAAAGTAAATACACAAGACTAATGAGAAAAAAATTAAATTTACTGGATAAAGAAATTTAGTATCATTTAAATAATTTATCTCAAACAAGATTTAACGAGATGGAAATAAAGTAAAATGAAAAAAAAAAAAAAAAAAAATGTCACCGTTTAATTCACTATTTCATGGTCGTTTTTTTTTCTGCATTTCACCTTCTATAAAACACCTAAGCTCAGCTGACTCACTTTTTAACGCTTGAGAACATCTTTTACAATTTTATTTTCTCACCACCGTCTTTACGCTCGTGTGAATTTTTTTTTTTTTTTTTATTTCTCTTTGTCAATTATTTTTACAATTTCGATAAAAAATATTAGTATATTCACTGATAAAATGATTTGAATGCGATAAATTACTATATATGTTTATTTAAAATTCATAGTATGAATTCGTTAAAAAAAATAAAAACGTATCGTTTGACGATTCGATTTTATACAAAATAAATATTTATTTCTGGCCAACATAGATTTATTGATAGTCAATAAATACTTATTAAAATTAAAAAAAAAATTCGTTTGATGGAACAAAATATTAGTTCAAATAAATAATCCTTTTAGGATGATATAATTGGAAACTACATGATTGAGATGATCTAATTAGTCTTAAAATTAAAAAAATTAAGTAATTTTTACAAAATTTGAAAAAAAAAAATTACAACCCGAGAAGTACACTGTGAAAAATTCCCATTAAATTTTACTATGGGTTCATTGTAACCCCGGACCATAAGAAAAGTGATACAAAATTTACAAGTGTCCCATAGTAAACGTATGCGCATAGGTCCCAATCGTGCCGTCTGCGCATACCGTTTACTATGGGATACTTGTAAATTTTGTACCAGTTTTCTTATGGTCCGGTGTTACAATACGCCCATAGTAAAATTCGTTGGAAATTTTTCACAGTGTAATCTTGAAACGTTAGAAAAAATAAAAACTTGTACAAAACTCAAAGTAAAAATTACTACATTTTATTTAGAACAATAATTTCTGTTGATTATAAAAATTACTGCATTCAAAATAAAATTTACTAGCGACAAATAAAAATTATAATGTACCAATAATTTTTACTATTGTACTTGGTAAATATTAGTTGACGCGCTTTGTGAAAGATGTATTCTGGCGAGTAATTTTTACAATCCAGATAGTAATTTTTACAATCTCAAATAGTAATTTTATCTCCCGGAGTAGCAATTTGTCTTACCGACATTCTAAAATGTACAGTACCTACGTTGAATTACATTGGAGATGTAATATTTATCATCT
This sequence comes from Microplitis demolitor, assembly GCF_026212275.2. Classification (NCBI taxonomy): domain Eukaryota; kingdom Metazoa; phylum Arthropoda; class Insecta; order Hymenoptera; family Braconidae; genus Microplitis; species Microplitis demolitor. The sequence continues at coordinate 3,382,048 of NC_068546.1, forward strand.
ACGAAACAAAAATTGCGACCAATGTGCTAACTTTTAATAATTCTAATAACAATTTATACTTTTTTTAACATTGAACTATTTTTATATAAATAAGTAAATATTAATTTTTTCCAAGCGAAAATTTAACAAAGCTCTATTGTAATTATTATGATAAGTGAAAATTACAATCTAGAAAGTAATAATTGAAATAAAATATTAATTTTAAACAAATCAATGTAATTTTTTTAATGGATTGTAATTTTTTATTTGAGATAGAAAATTTTTCATTGTGATTGTAATTATTATTTAAGTTTGACCTGGCATTTTTCTCCGTGTACATTATTTGTTTCTTAAATCAAAAAAATGTTTATATGGAGAAAATTGTTCATTTCAATTCCCAAAAAATTTATTGACTTAACTTAGTCGTCTGTTTGTCAAAATAATTTTTTTTTTTTTTTTTTGTAAAATATTATTTCTAATATCAAGAAATGATGTTATTGCAAATTTACAATGAAATAATTTCTCAGTACAAGAACGTCTACTCTTACATAAAGTTATTTTTTTTCTCAGCGTGTAAAAAAAATATAGTCACTATATTCAATATTTCAAATTTAGAGAACTGATAACAAACATAATTTTTTAAAATTTTATCTAATGATTGTAAAACTAGAGAATTGATTCTCTAATTTTACTAAAAATTCGTTTATAGATATTAGAGAGAAATCGAATTTTATTTCATATAATATATTATGGTAGATTTCAATAAGTATATCAAAGTACCATGGTACGAACATTAGAGTAGATGATTAAATATTTGTTTAGCCTTTAGCTCGACATCTAGAGTTAGTTGAGTTAGTTGTTTCGTGTGTTTACACCACATAGATAGTTACCACATCAATAGTTTCCACTTTGGAAATTCGTCATCCATATACACAAGTTTAAACAAGCTCAATACTCTTGACGATATAACTGCAAGTGATTTGATAAACAATTTCGTATAAATATAAACAACTTAACGGTCCAAATTTGAACTACAAGTAGATACAAATAAAATAATCAGCTTAAAATAGTCAATCCAAGTACACGCTTAAAGTTTTTTTTGTTACACTTGTTCCAAAACTTTAATTTTTAAAAGCTGCAGAGCGTTCTGTAAGTATCCGATTACCGGTTACCTACTTTATCGTTCACTTCGCGGCCTTTACACTATACTTTTTTCATTCTACTAAACGAGAACGAAAACAAAACTTGGCTTCAGCTCACTCGTCAAACTTAACACTCGTTATTAGAGCGTTAATATTTCGAACTTACGATATATCGATTTGAGCAATTCAAAAAATTCAAAATATTTGAAAATTGTAGAATCATTCGTTATTTTTCAAATAATGCGAAACTTTCCGGAATATTCGTAAATTCTCGAATTATTGAAAAATTTACGATTAATTCCAAAATTTTCTTTCTAACGACTTGAAATTGTAATAGTTTTTCAAATAATTCAAATTTTTTGTCAAAGTTGAATAGAGCTCAGGCACAAATTTACGAAGAAATTACTTTTGTTTACTTTCAAAACTAAGCTTTCCATTAAATAAAATTTAAATATTTTAAAACTGATCAGAATTTTCTCGATTTTCATCGAGTAATTTGATAACTTACAAATGATTCAAAAGCTTTCGGATGATTTTAAAATTGATGAACTATTCGAAAAATTAAAAATAATTCGATTCGATTTGCATACCCGTACTCGTTATCGTAAACACGCTCCATGAACCTTAGACTCATGTCGCAAGATTGGGACTGTCAGTAAATTGTCGTTTTGCGGCCAAGTTACCTAAATATCTATTATGGTAATAATTGTCATCAGTATGCTATATATAGAATTAGTTCAGGAGCCTTAGAGGAACGGTGAGGTGAACAAATTTGAAACATTTTGAAATTTTTTAGCATTGTTCGAATCAATCAAATTGTGAGAAAAAAAAAATTGTCACGGGGAAAAAACGGGCGACTACTTTTTTGTAAATGAAAGCTATTCATTGCAATGCTATTCATGCATGGATAAAATTATTCAAACTCACAATTTGAAGGGAAAGACTCATAGAAACTGTGTACCAAATTTCAAATAAAAATATTTAAAACTGTAAGTAATAAATTTTTAAAGTCAAAATCGCAAATTCATAAACACTGGACCATATCTATAACAATTTCCGATATTTTCATTTAGTTATACACATATTTTTGTTTGAAACAAAAAGACGCTTCTTTTGAACTCTGGCTGAGCTTGATAGCTTATTTTGCAAAAAAATTTATTGCAAAAACATTTTTTTTCACAGGTTTTTTATTCTTACGGAAAAAGTCGTAAAGTAAAAAAATAAATTGGAGAATACTCAGAAAAGATGAAATTTCAATGTTATATCTTTACAATATCATTTTTTTGCAAATATCTATTATTTTCGATTTTTAATCCAAGCGAGTTTTTCGTTCAACTCTACAGAGACTAGTTTTGAACCGCATAGAAATCAAAATTCCAAATAAATTGGAGATGCAAATGCACACTAGCGGTTGATGTGTTATGAAATGCTCATATATATATATATATATATATATATATATATATATATATATATATATATATATATATTGGGTGTGCAATCACTAGTGTCGTAACATTGAAATCAATTTTAACAGTAACACTAAAATAATATCCTAATTAAGCAACATTTTCATTTTAACGTGAGTATATTTGAAGTGCGAATGTTTGGATTTCCCAACTTTTTAAAAGCTACAAAATCTTTTTCATCTGAAGTTGGCGTCTTTCGACCGGCTGTTAGGATAATATCACCGTTCCCCTTCTTTAACTAATTAGACATGACTTTTATAACTTTTCTGTAACTATAACTTCCAAAGAAATTAAAAATTACTGACTTGACGAAATTTGGTGACTCATTAAGCTTGACTGTATTAACATAATTATAACTTCAAACTATTTTGAATCATTATCAATTTAATTTATATAAAATATACATTATAAATATAAATTTAATTGAAAAATAAACCGTCACTGCTGTTATAATTTTTGAATTATAACTATTGAATAACGTAGTGGCGTAATCAATGAATAATGAAGTTGAAAATGAAATGATGAAAGACCGGAAGACAATAAAGAGGATTTTGAATAGGAAGACTTATGAGTTTAATTATTATTCATCAGACGTTTAAGATACTGAGTTATTTAATTACAAGCCATGGCTTTATCTTTTAATTTGTAATCTTCCTCACTGCAGTGATTGCTCACAAACCAAAAGTCAAAATGTTATTTCTGTTGATGAAATAAATTTTCATTTAAATTATCAACTACTTCATCAAGATATAGATCATTTAATTCGAATATCTTTGACTTTTTAGAAGTTTCATTTGAAGTTCTCAATTTTGAAAAAAGTCCAATTTGGAACTTATTTTTGAACTAAATTTTTTTCATTTCAACATAAAGAGCAAATTCTACACTGAGAAAAAAAAGTACTATTTTCGAAACAAGAATTTCTTGGTTCAAGAAATCCGTTCATAATATTTATTTTATTATTATTAATTATCAATTTCTTGAGGAAAGAGCATCAAATTTATTTTTGTTATTATATGAATTTGATATAATATTATGAGTAAACAAAAGAATAGCTTTACTTGAATTAAATAAAAATTATTTCCTTCAATTCTACGAATTCTTGAAAATTATCAAGAATATATGTTCTTGTATCAAGTAAATGTTCTTAACAAAAGTATTTTTTTTTCTCAGTGTACTTCAAGAATTGGATTCCATATAAATCATAAAAATTTTCCTTATAAGACATTCAAAAAAGGCGGGAATTTTTTTAAACACAGAGACTGTTCCCATAATACATATGGGAACCATTTTTCCATGATGCATTTGAACCATTTTCAGAAAATAGTACGATTAGTTTTCATGCATTATAGTAGGGGAGCCCAAGCGGGGATTTCGGGATTTACTAAAGCGCGGCAAATTAATATACAGGGGGATACCTTGTACCCGGTTAAGTACCTCCACAAAACATGAGGCCCATATATAAGGCCGCCCGTGAAGGATACAGGATCAGATTAGTAAAAAAAAATTGACCATTAGAAATTCTCGAGCGCCGGATATAATAGTGCCGAATAGCTCAACTGGTAGAGCACTCGGCGCGATACCGACATGGTCTGGGTTCGATTCCCAGTTCGGGTTATCTATATTTTTCTCAATTTATCTATAAATTGTCTTATTGAGAAGGTTTGCATGTTTTAGGTTTCCACTATATTAAATTGGATAGCACTATTATTAAATGATTCTCATACTTATGGATACATTTTCAAAAATTACGAGTATATCTCCTATAATATATAGTAATGGCTCCTATAAACACATTAAAATAATTTCTATCCATTACGAATGAATAAATAGTTCCTATAATTTATCGGTCATTTTCCATTAATTTTCTCTCCGTATATTCTCGACTGATGGCTGTATATATTATAATGAATTCAAATATTTGCAATTAAATTTATTCTGTCTACAAAACATTCACAGTCCAATAGCATTTGGTATCAGTATTTATTTATTTATTTATTTATTTCCATTAGATAATTGTAGCGCGACCTATTTATTGTGTTGTTTATTTATTGGACTACTCAATTATTAAAATACTTTTGTGTGAAAAGGGTTTCCCGCATCGAAACAATCTTTATCGACAGAAAACTTTCAGTCAGGCTTAATTATAAATTTTAAATTGAAAAAAAAAGTGTGAGGTAAAACTCCGTCAGGGAAAGTCACCCAGCTTTACATCCTCTTTAAATATTTAAATTATTTTTTCACGCTCTGATTTGAGAAATAACTTTTATTTCTAAAATATTATATTACTGTGGTTATTATGATATTTAAACGACTTTGTTTGAAATGCGGTTACATTTCAAAAGAAGTAACTAAATTGTTGATAATATTGTGAGTCGACAAAGTTATAAAATGCTACAACATAGCTATTGTTGGTTATTTATTATATTAAATTTCAAAGGGAATATTTCCAACATTTTTTTAACTTTGTAAAAAAAAACATTCAGTTTATTTATTGGTTAAATATTATAAAAAAATTAAATGGTGTAACAATGTGATTAGTTGTAAATTCATAAAGAATTAATATTAATATGAATTTATACATGAATAATTACAAAATTTATAATGAATGCATCATATGCAAATATCTTATTGTCTTGTCTGCACAATAGCTTACTCACGTGTACCTAACTAGATACTCATGAATCAACAGCATCAATTCACTGTCTGATGCACGTGTGCTTTAATTTATAACAATAATATCTTAGTTGTAACCATTTAATTTTATAAATTATATTTAAACAAAATTAACACCTTTCAGGTAGATTTCTTTTGAAATCGGACTGTTGCAATGAGTCTCATGATAGAATACCAAAAAATTTCGCCATTATATGTCTTATTTTACTTAGTAGAGTCCGAAAACACTATTTACTCAAAAGTTTAGATATATATGCGATATAATGTGCCTTTTCATCACCATAGTTCCCACAATCCTTAACGGATCTTCATGAAATTTTATACACTTATTCATTGGAAAATTACCTTGATCAAGTTTCAAGATGAGCCCGATCGGTAGATTAGTTTGCAAGGTGTGATCATTAGAAAACTTTTTTTTATTTTCCTAAAAATATATTTTCCGGTTTTATCCTTAAATAACTTTCAAACCGAAAGTGATAACTTGATTCTGAAATATGTATCTTAAAGTCGTACGATTAGCTTTAATTTTCACTATATTACTTGTTTTCTTAAAGATCTTTTCTAACAATTTAATGATCTCGAAAATTTCGCAAAAAATTAAAAAAGTTTATTTTTGCAACTTAGTCATCTAATAACTTCTTAATGATAGGGCATAATTCAGTTCCTTGAAATTCATGTCATAGCTTATAAATTAAGTATTAATGACACTATTGTATAGCCTTAGTGTATTTTAATAAGAAATCCACCTTTCCGGATAAGGTTAGATGGCTCTTTTTATTTTTATTTTAATTCGCCCTTGCACTGCAAAATAAACTGGCGTAAGTTCGCGTTATCTCAGTGTAAAGGTTATCAGTATTAAACTTAACCTCGAAAACGGTGTCAAAATAACACCGGTAGAGATGTCAAATTTCTTCCGGTGATAAGGGGAGCAGTAATTTATATATTTACAGTAACCAGATATGTTAGCAATGATAATTTAATCTTGGATTAATCAAATCTTAAACAACAAAACTGATCCAAAATTATTAGTCATAAATTACAAAATCATGTGAGGAGATCTATCTTGAAACAATCACTTCTAATTGGGATTGTAGGTAATCAAACTCTGGATAAGTGGGATCTAGGTGAACGTAATATACGTAATAACAATTCTGTCCAATAAACTTCTGTCTCAATGACACCTACCCAACACATTGGGGTGTATGTGTGTAAGTGCGCGCGCACGTGTGTGCGTCTGTATAAATGTGTGTGAAAAGCCTCAAAATATACTATACGATCATCAGAGTAACTCTTACTCACTTTTCTTTGCCTATTATTCAACATTTCTTTTATTGTGTGTTTTCTATACATCTATGACTTATTCATTCTTTTAGATTTTTTCTTCGATCACTATATACTTGAAAATGAAAAAAATGTAGTGACACTTTTCTTAGAGTATACTATAAAGTGTATTAGCCAACCATGAATAATAAACGCAAGCTAGCTTCAATTTCTGTAAACAAATAAGAACTGCTTATCGCGATGAAAAAAAAAATAGAGTGTAGTGTTCAGAAACATTTCTAGTAATGCTAGTGATAGATATTCATCATTATTACAATCAAATGTGTAGTTAGATAACCAATAGTAGATTGTTGTAGCAAAGGTAGTTCAATTTCCTATAAAAGAACTGTGAATTCAACAATACTATTTGGTTATGGCATCGATACTCGATATTGCTGTTTTAACGATTCATAGAGATAGCTATTGTAGCGACCCAGATAGTTAATATAGCAAATTATTCCGGGTGGAAAAATTCCATCTGTTTTATTTTAATGCAAAAATTCGAATTAATTTTTATTGAATAGCATTTTTTTCATGAAATCAGCTCTGAAACTTGAACTTTTAATCCTTATTTAGCCAGTTGTGATTATATCTAATTTCAGGCAACTATCGGGGCAAACCTATACTTAAATAACGAACTCAATAAATTAGTGGGTTAAGGCAATTTTGATTTCAGCCCGCTAAAGTCAAATTTCCAGTTATTTTAATCTTGTCAGCATATCAATTGTTTGTTACAAATTTCAGACTTCTCTATTATATTCTTAATGCCAAAATAACAGACAACTTTCATTCAAAAGTAAATCAAAATCTTGATTGTAATTCATGATTCAAACAAACGCCAAGCATCTCACATCATTAACTTGTTCCAGCTGGCCTCAAACATTGAAACTTGGAGTTTCGAATAGATGTTATAAGGGATTTTTACAGAAAATACAGGAAACCGGTTGTTAGTCGGTAGCTTCTACCGATTATTTTTTTCCGTGAACTGCAAGTAAAGAAATGAACTTTTGATTGTTAAGTACATAAACGATCGGGATATTTTCTTTAATTTATTTGTTAAATTTTTACCATTAGACTATGCATACCTTGAGATTTTCGACCTTACACCCGCTGGTCCAACATTGAACGTCCTATAACTCAAAAAGTATGAAGATTAGAAAAAAAAAGTTTTAAACAAAAGTTGTAGAAAATAAAATGATCTTTAAAAATGGACCATCCAAAATGCATTTCATCAATTAATCCAATATTTTAAAAGTTATTGACTGAAATAGAAAAACTGGTTCATTAAATGGATCATAAATCGTAAACGGTAAGTTTTACAAAAAAGTTTACAAGAAACAGAAGATGCAAAATTTTATTCTCTACAATAATGGTGTTAATAACTTTTACCCTAAAGTGCATAGTTTCCGAGATATCAGCCAAAATCTTTCTTTCGAGATTGCAATCGAAGCTCCACCTGGATCTGTCAGCATTTTGTGATTTTATGGTCAGTAAGTGACTCTTAACCTAAAAAAAAATAAAATTGGATCGAAAATTTAGTGCGAGGTTAAACGCTTTATTTACTGGCCTATTATGAAAAATCTAATGAGTGACACAGGATGAAACATAAATGCAGGCACAGGTGACGTCAGCCCTCACCTTCGGCCAGGCAGACAACTATCCTGATTTGCATTCATATTATTTCATCCCCTATCATTTAATATACTCAATATATTCGTATAAGGCTTGACTGTAAAATTTATTTGAATTTCGTTTATTAGTTCATATTTACACTGGTTTTGAATTCTCTTTCATAGTTTTTAAATCTGTAGTTAGTCGTCTCTAGGGCAAAAGTAAAAATTTTCGTATAAAACATTAATTGCAATCATTATTTTTATTATGATCAACATGGAATTTCTATGGTGAATAAATATGAAAAATTCTTCAAATAAAAATTTTTGAAAATTTTGTTCTATCGAATGCTTATAATTAAAATTTTTTAAATTCTAGGTAAAATAGATCAGTAAGTTTAAGAAAAGATCAATCAGACGAGGAACAGATTCAAATTTCCAACCCAGTATGATTACTGTAATCCAACAGCATTAATCTTATAGCGACATCAGTAGATTTCATAGAAATCTAACTATTGTATTAATCTTCATAGCACGACTCGCCTCGAATTTTGCCTTTATATCTCAATTCATCGAGTAAGTTCCAAAAATAGCAATAGTTCAAAAGTTTATGTATGGAATGAAATTCGCTTTATAATATCTGAAGCTCCCGCAGTTCTTATCGGATCTTAACGAAACTTTGAACACTTATTATTTGGGTGATTGCCTTAATCAAGTTCTAACATGAGCAAAATTATTAGATTAGTTCAGAAATCGTGGGCATTTAATATTTTCGAATAAAATAAAACAAAATAATTGCATAACTTCTTTTCTAAATAACTTTTAAATGAAGAAATTTAGCTCGTTTCTGTGAGAAAACATTAAAACTAATGAAAAAAACGATAACTTTTTTTTTTAATTTTTATTTCGTAGTTTTTATGAGCTGTCAAAGTTACCGGACAGTTTTTCGTACTATCGTAATAATATTATCAGTATTTCTGTTAAAGTTTTTTTATTAATGTTAATTAAATTTTATATGTTTATTCTCTGTGCTGTTAATTTAATCAACTTTAAAACTTTTGAAAGTAAACTCGGCTGAGTATTTTAAAAATGGTGGCAATTTTAAATGTCAAATCAAAGAAAGATGCTACTTTCATTATTTTTTTTCTCAAAGAGAATCTGATAGTAAAGAAGCATTGGAGGTATTTAAAGACGTCATTTTGCCAGCAAATCAAGATTTAATGTCTACTAGTAGTATTGCGTTGAAGTATATTTTTATTTCACAATGACAAATCGTTTACATCGAAATAATTCTGAGTATCGGTAAATTTTTTATTTTATCCTATGGTTATAACGCGACCTGTAGTTTTATACACGGAGAAAAAATTATGGTAACAGTTGCAATATATTATGGGAATGGTTCCCATACTACATGGTAACCGGTTTTTTTCTAATGTTGATTATAGGAACGGCACCCATATATATTATGGTAATCATTCCTATAATTATGGGTATCATTCCCATATGGTATCGGAATAGTTCCTATGGAATCATGGTAATCGTTACCATGTAACTATGATAATGGTTACCATAATAGTATGGTAATGGTTACCATAATATTATGGTAACGATTACCATAATGTATGGGAATTATTACCATAATAGCATGGGAATGGTTACTATAATAGTATGGGAATGGTTACCATAATAGTATGGTAATGGTTACCATAATATTATGGTAACGATTGCCATAATGTATGGGAATTATTACCATAATAGCATGGGAATGGTTACTATAATAGTATGGGAATGGTTACCATAATAGTATGGTAATGGTTACCATAATATTATGGTAACGATTACCATAATGTATGGGAATTATTACCATAATAGCATGGGAATGGTTACTATAATAGTATGGGAATGGTTACCATAATAGTATGGTAATGGTTACCATAATATTATGGTAACGATTACCATAATGTATGGGAATTATTACCATAATAGCATGGGAATGGTTACTATAATAGTATGGGAATGGTTACCATAATATGATGGTTATGTTTTCCATAATATTATAGGAATAGTTACCATAATATATAGGGCTTATTCCCATACACATTTAGGAACCATTACAATGTGGTTATAGGATCGGTTACTATTTGCTTGTGGGAACTATTCCTATGAGTATGGTAATCATTACCATGATTCTTTCACATGCGATATGGAAACTGTTACCATAATGATAGGAATTGTTCCCATACTTATGGAAACTTCTCCCAGAAAGTATGGGTCTATATCCCATAATCCCAAGTAATCATTACCATAACGCTATGGGATGATATTTCATAAACGTACTAGGAACAGTTACCATAATTTTCTCTCTGTGTAGGACCCATCGGTTAACTGATTAGGATTTTTATTCAACCAATCATTGTATTTATTATAAATTTTATCACGTAAATCTCCGATGTATTCAATTTTAATGTAGGTATCGAAACCAATAGTTAATTGTTGCCGATGACTTAATGCTGGCGAAATTCCAACTAGTAAATCTTTACCATCTAGTTTTGATTTACATCCTGTATGAAAATAACATATATGGTCAAAATATATGATAAATATCAGAAAATATATGTGGCGAATTTAACTATATTTTTTTTTATACTTAAAAATATAATGTTCATTATATACGAGTCCGTATATGTTTAGCATATATAAAATATATATGTCAATCATATTCAAAAAATATATTTTCATCATATATGAAAATATATTCTTGTCCTATACAAAAACTATATTTGTATCATATATAAATATATATATATATATATATATATATATATATATATATATATATATATATATATATCTATCATATGCGAAAAATATATTCCGATCATATATACAAACATATATTTATAATGCGTATGAAAAAAAAAAGTTTCTTATTCGTATGACCCACTTTAATTAAATTAGATCATAACAAATATAAATATAAAAAATAAAATATATGGTGCCATATATAATATAAATTATATGCTACCATATATTTCATTTCATATAAAATTTTTTTTTTTTTTTAATATAAAAGGCAATATATATCAATGCAATATATTATAAGATAAATGTAAATGTGTATATGGCTTATTATAAAAAACATATAAGGATATGTTACATATATGGATTACATATATTTACTACTGTATATAATTTTATATTAAATCAGCGAAAATCTCTATATAATTTTTATAATATACAATTTAATATATCATATATTTTTTTGTTGCAAAGATATATGATTTCATATATTTTAACCATATATTGTTTTTTCATACGGAACACAGTTTCTATAATTCTTTCCCTTTAAAATGCAAATTTGGACGATCTGATCCGATAAATAGTTATCATTTTAGAGCTGTTGGTTTACACGGTCGCGGAGAAAAAATCGTTTTTTTTTTTTGCACGGCTCATAATGCGAAATATTAGAGAGTGCTTTACTATCGAAAAATTTTTTTTCGCCTCCTACGACTACTTCTGTTATTATCGTCTTACTAGTACACAGAACCATCTTATTGTTTACAAAATATAGTCGCATAGAAGCTTTTTTCTCATTGTTTATATTGTTTCGAATAACTCCACAAAATTTCAAAACGTTTCAAATTCTTTTACTTCACCATTTTCACTAAGGCTCAAATTTGAAGGAAGAAAAATTTAAATGCATTTTTTTTCTTACATTGCGCAAATTTTTTTATGAAAGAGAATAATTTATAAAATATATGGACGTTTGAATAATAAAATACTTCAAAGTATCATTCATACGTTTCAGATTATGATCGAAATCTAGTAATTATTAAAATTACTCGTTTAAATTTTAACAAGTAAATTGTGGATTAAATGTGGCTGTTAAAAAATTTAAATACAAAAAATTTGAATAATTTTTTTTATTCTATAATTATGCGCATTGTAATATGTAGAAGCAGGCATCTAATGGTGGTTAGTTTGAATTTCAAATTAAAGTCTGCGGTAAATTTTCCATGAATGGTTTTGATGTGACCTATCTTTCTCTCTCTGTATATATATAAAATAAAATATCTATATATTTAGTTAGTGCACATTTCGAGCCTGAATTTCTGCAGGCTTTTGAATTTTTAAAAAAACTGACATTAAATATTTGTTCAAATCTGCACACATGCGTGTATTTATAATCGTGATAATGCTCGAAACACGCAATTAATCGACTTTATTTCTTTTGCATAAGCTTTTGATTATCCTCATAAAATAACTCTGCATAGTCATTATTCAAAGCTTTGTTTAATTATAGTACATAAATTAATAAATGATAAATAGCTTTACACCTTAAGCGTCAAAACGTTGAGTACTCTGTATAGAATATTTTCGCTTTTAAATTATATATGGATTTTTTGATATCACAGTCTGCTTGTAATCTCGTCCCAAACAATTTATTTTCATTATTATTATTTTTCCTACTTATATTTTTTTAGCATATATATATTAACGTAGAAACGTATTAAAGTCAAGGGAGTTAGTTTAAGATTAAAAAGCTTGAGGCTACTTAAAATTCCTTCTTTTTTTTATACTCCTATTTCGTCTCAATTTTCTACTTTATTTTAAAAATTTATTTTTTTTTTTTTTTGTTATAAAAGAGAGTTTACTTCTTTTACTGAAAGTCTGTCGTTGACAGACGACGAGAAAGCTTATCGTCGTCTCGAAATCCGTAGAAGTAGAGATAGTTGTTATATATCCTAAAGGTAAAAACTTATTATTACTGTCTCTCGAGATAACTTAGTTTAATTGAAATTTTAAGAGAGATAAATATTTTTTAAATTATTTTTATACCTTATAATTTATCGTTATCATTAATCACATAGGAAAAATCGGGTAAAATGAGACATAATTTTTTAGCCCAAAAAAAATGTTTTTAGTATGCTTATGAAAAATCACCCTATACCGTTACGGTAATAATTAGATGAAATTATGGGACACACACTCAGAATTTGTAGAAATTGTTTTTATGACTATGGAAAGATATTATTATTATGGTAACAGTTTCAATTTCACATGGTTATTGAAGTATGGTAATGATTACCATAATCATGGGAATAGTTTCCATAGGAGAATGGCAATAAATCCTATATTCATATTGGAATGGTTCTGCGTGCATATGGGAATATATTCGTTATATCATAGGAAACATTTCCATGATATTATGGTTATTGTTCCCATACTACTATGCTAAACGTTACCATACAATGTAATAATAATTCTTATAGTAATATGGTAATGATTACCAGAAAATTTAGAAATTCGTAATATAATGGAAATAGTTACCATAACAGTATATTAACCATTATCATGATGGTATGGTAATCATTACAATACAATTATGGTGGCCTTTCCATATATGACGAAGAGAAATTTATGGTAAAAATTACAATGTATTATGGGAATCATTCCCATAATGCATGGTGGCCAGTTTTTTCGAAATTTTGATTATAGGAACGGCACCCATGAATATTATAGTTGTCACTACTGTAACATTATGGTAATGGTTACCATAAGATCATGGTAACCGTTACCATAACATAATGGTAATGGTTACTATAATATACGGTAATCATTACCATAATATTATAGTAACCATTACCATATCATTGTATTTAATGGTATGGTAACGATTACCATAATATATGGTAACAATTACCATAAAATATGGTAACCACTACCATAATATTATAGTAAAGTTTACTATAATATTATGGTAATCATCACCATAACTCTTTCACATGCGATATGGCAACTTACCATAATGATGGGAATCGTTTCCATAGCTATGAAACCTTTTTCCAGAAAGTATGGGCCTATATCCCATAATTCCAAGTAATCATTACCATAACGGTATTGGATAATATTTTATAAACGTATTGCTAGGAACGGTTACCATAAATTTCTCTTCGTGTATGGTCAGCATTACTATATATCACAGTAATAATTCCATAATGTATGGTAAGCATTACTGCAATATTATGAGAATGATAACCATAATAATACGATAATGGTCACTATAACATTTAAAAATTCGTAATAGTCTGAGAATAATTACCATGATAGTACAGTAACTATTACTATGATGATATGGTAATCATTACTATACTATTATGGTAATAATTACCATAATATTAGAGTAATCGTTTTCTTGTGACTATGATAAATATTACTGTATGTTGCAGAAATACTTCCATTATACATGGTAAACATTACTGCAGTATTATAGGAATGATAGCCATAATTTCATAGGAACTATTTCAATGTCGTTTAGGAATTAAACCCCTATAAATGAGAATGATTACCATAAGTTGTATAGGTGCCATTCCTATAATCGATATTTCAAAGAAATCTGTTCCCCTACGGTATGAGGGTAATTTCCATAAAATATAGTAAGCGTTACCGTAAATTTCTGTCTGTATAGAAAAAATGGGGCAAGTCGACCATTGGTCAATTTACAATTTTTATTTAGAAAAGGAAATTTATGGCTGATAATTTAAAATTGGTCGCATCTTCGAGTCTGAAACCTACTCCATCTTTTTCTATAAATTATCTAGAGATTTTTTGTAAAAAAAAAAAAATTTCTAGTGTTAAAAGTAGTGTTTCATTCTGTTTTAATCTTCCGTATATTTAAATTGTTATAAAATTTTATTGAGAAGATTATTGAATTGAATATAAATTTAACGGTTTGTTTCATTCAATTAATTGTAATTTTTTTTTTTAATCGATAAAAAAATGTAAAGGAAATAAAATCGCTGTTTTCATAAAATATATCTGTACAAGCACATTCGGATATTGGAAAAATAATAAAAGTCTCTAGTAGTATATTCAACATATTATTTTTATACATATATATTTTATAAAAGGATGATACGTGTATATAAGTATTATATAAAAAGTTTCATGTCTAATGTAGGAAAATCCTGGTTACATGTTAGTATATCCGGTCATTTATTTTCTGAAGGATTTTCTTCTCTTTCTAAATCCTTATAAGTATACCACTAAGTTTGTTTGTTTATATATGTGTAAAAAAGCATAAAGAAACATAAAATGTCATTTTAACAAATATAAGAGCAAAGAAAATTTATCTCATAAAATTTTTATGATAAAACAAGCGGAACGATCAGTTTTACATAAAAATATTGCAAATTTTTTCTTTATACGAAAGTTAATTCTCTATAAATTTTTTTTACACTTTTCTAAAGTTTTTGATCCAAGTATTGGAAATCGTGCTCAGCAAAAATTTACTGGTTGTAAAATACTCAATATTTATTTAAATTAAATTTTTTTTTCTTTTTTCATACTTGATAAAGTCTAAAATAATATTATTAAAAAATAAAAAGTTAAAAAATTTTTTATTCGATATATATATAAATATATGTATATTTGATTATCAAACTCTTTTACGATAAAGTTTTGTTCTCACATATATTTTTACATTTTTTTTTCTAACGAAAACTTTTCTAGTCCTCGTACATTACAGCTATATATATTATAAAAGAGTACGTTACCCTCATTTTTTGTCTTTTACACAGTACTCAAAAGCCTTTTACTTTAAACTTTTATGACAAAACTTTCCCTATACAACATTATAAATTTTTTTATTTTTTTTTTTTTTTATTTTAAGCATGCATCGACTTTAAGATTTGATATAAATCACATCTGTATAGAAGTCATTCTGCTATGTACAATAAGGCCGTATGTCAAAAGTTATGGTTTGAAAACTTTTTGTAGAAAAAGTAAAATATTCACAATAGTAACCAAAAAAATTTGTTATTTTTCAAATTAAATCATATATAATTGTTAATATTATTATTTAATAATCTTTTGCATCAGAAATAATACAGGAATTAATTTTACATTAGTACACTATTGAATATTATTTTAGATTAATTAAAAAATCAAATTTGATGTAGTGTCTTTTTTTACTAATATAAGACATTCTTTCTTACCATTCATTGCAAAAACTATTGTAATGGATTGAGTGGGGACTTTCGACACTCTTGTGTTGGCAACACTCGCCTAACGGCTTGTGAACCAGTCACAATCGTTGTTGAATGCACTTCTCACTCAATGCGTTAATATACTATTCTCTTATTTTACAGAATGACATTAACATGCTATTTTAGACAAATATTCTTTGGATTTTTATAAATTAGTAAATCTGTCGTATCATTAATTTCGAAACTATAACAAATTATATTTGTAAGGTACCGGCGGGTAATAAGGCCTAGCTAAGGGAGATTTTGAATAGAATCGAAGATATTGCATTTAATTATCAAAGTGTATCATTAATCTTTATTCCAATACATTAGCCATAAAGTGTAATGAAGTAATGGTAATTTTTACCATAAACAAACAAAAAATTATACTTTTACAAACACCATACGAATAGACTTTATTTTACTACGGTAGGGTAATAAGGCCTACGGGTTAAACAAACTGGAATAGTTCAACTATACTTAATGAAATTGATATTAGAGTTGAATCATCACTTAAATTTAGTAGAGGTGGGTAGTTCCGGGAACACTCCGGATTTAACCTGGAACGTATTCGGAGCGAAAAGGAACTAGTTCCTGGAATCATATCCGTGGAACTATTTAATGTTTTTAATTCTCATGAAGGTTCAGTATTTAGAACGTATACATACAAAATATTTCAGTATACCCAACATCATGCTATGCGACCTACGTGTTTAAGACGCATTCACGGTGAACTATATTATTTTATACTGAATAGAGAATGAATTATGATTGTTATTCAACTAAAAATTCCATAAAAAATCACCAATCAAAAATTATTCTGCTGCTTGACTGCTTGTTGGTAATGATGACAGTGGCGCGAAAAAGAGAACTAGTGAGCATACTAAAGTGAATTTTGAGGAACGACCGGATACGTATCCAACAAAAGACATAGTTCATGGAACTATGCATGTCCGGAACTACCCACCTCTAAAATGTAGCACCAATACTTTTTAAGAGTCAAAAGACTAGATTGTTTTTTATGATTTCTTCTGCTCTACAACAGCATATGACGGATGATGAAATATAGAAGACGAGAGACGTAGTATCGGGACTCTATAAATTTCTCGTAACATCTCTATAAGACCCTTCTTCTAGAGTAGCCTTTAGCGGATGTGATTATTTTCAATATTATTTCTGTCACTTAGGCATTACCTGTGGGTACCCCTTTCCTTATTTTACACAATGACATTAACATGCTATTTCGGACAAATATTCTTTGAATTTTTCATAAACTAGTAAATCTGTCGTATCATTAATTTTTGAAACAATAAAAAACCATATTTGTATCTGAAATGCAACTCGACTTCTGATGTTTCAAAAATGAAACCATTTTTTTTAACACCGGAAAAAATTCTAACACCATTACCGATGTCATTTTAACACCGTTTTTAGGGTTAAATTCAACACCTATAACTTTAACACCGGAATAACGCAGACCTATACACCGGCTTTTTTTTTCGATGTACACGGAAAGAAAATTATACTAAAATTTACGATGTTAACATCGTAATTGTGGACTAGACTTTCATTAGCGTCAATTTTTAAATGTCTTATTTCAAAATTTACTATAGTCTTTCTTAGAATTACGATGTAGTTCATATTCTTTACTATTAACATCGTAATTTTAACAAAGACTTTAGCAAATTTTGAAATAAAACATCTAAAAATTGATGCCAATAAAGTCTAGTCCACAATTACGATGTTAACATCATAAATTTTAGTGGAATTTTTTTTCAGTGCAGGATCAATTTTCCTTGATTTTCTACCAATAACCACAATCTTGACAGTAAACCCTTTTCGATTTTCACTTCATTCTAAAGTATTAAATTTAGCAATTGTCAGATTTTCTGATTTTTCTCTTCTTAATAAATTTCGAAAAAGAAAAAGAAATTATTAACATTAACAAAAAAATATTTTACATAAAAAAATATAATTTATTAATAGAATAATAAATAACTTACTTATCATATAAATAACATTGACTTGTGATTATTCGTGCGTAATCACTGAGGATTAAGGATTAGAAGATAAATCCTCAGCATGAAATTAAACCACTGCGTACTCAAGTGGCTGATAAATAATAATTGAACTTAACGTTTCGAGCTCAGATAGTTTTCTTACTTATCTTGTACTTGATCCCATGTAATCAATAATCACTTAAAAATTTAAAATAAATATTGAATTATTGTTTATGTAATATTTGTTCATTGGCAACTTTTGACCTAAATATTTGCTCATACATACGCGCTTATGTTTATTTTGAAATAAAACTGAAATCAGTATTTCAAATACTGCCCAATGAGAATACATAAAAAAAAAAAAAAATGTTAGCAAAGTTGAATATATGATGGGGTTGTTTACACGTTTCATATCCGCTGTCGTGTTGATTCAGGTGTATACGAATACGAATAAAAAAAATTTCTTTTCACCATTCATATCAATATGTGCTGATTAGCTTTGATTATTCAACAAGTTCAACAGACCAAATGTATCATAAGTCATGACTTTGAAACAAAAAAAAATAAATATTTACTTTTTGTTTTTGTTTAAAAAAATTTATAAATTGAATTATTTTTTAACGCAATCACAAGATAGTGTATGGATATTTGATTCACTTAACGAACTGCAATTTTAATTTCACTGATCTATAGAAGATTACATTCTTTTGTACTTTTGAAATATAAAAAATATGTGCAATGAGATGTCACTAAATATTTATATCGAATGTCAATTTCAGCAATTACAGTTCATTGAATTTACCTTTTATCATTTTATTGACTCCTATTTATTTTACTTGCTGATATTTTTTTTATTTCAACACAAGATTTTTTTTCTGGATTTTAAGGAGGTTCGACCGACACTAGTGAGTTAAAGTAGTGTTTGAATTTTTTTGTTTGCTAAATTCTCCTAATAGTTATGAAAATTAATTATTTTAATTTATAATAACAAAACGAATTCACAAATTAATAATTATTAATTATTTAATTAAAGAAAGTAATGAAATGATTTGGTTATTTTTAACTCAGATGATTTAATAAAAAGATTTGGCAACAGCGCGTTATAACTTCTTACACATCGATATTCAAATTAAAGCGGGAAAAATTTATTTCTAATCTTGTCTCTCTTATTAATGTATTTCTATCTTTTTTTTTTCTCTCAGCTGCTTCCGCGACGTTGCCAAACCCTCAATAGTATGTATCTCTGTCGATGAACGAGATTAAATAATAAAGTTTAACTTTAATTATTTAAATAATTACAACGGTAACACTATATTGTTAAAATCTTATCATATTCCAAAAATATTCAAGTTTATGGCATGTTGTTTTTTATTTCTTAAACTTGGGAGGTTATTAATGAAAATAATCGAATAAGTCATACCGGGAGTTTGTCCGCCATAAGAGCCTGTGTATAAGAACTTTAACAATGTCATTTTTAAATCTTTTTTTCTGAAAAACTAGACGGTGGGTCATATTCAAATTTTGAGAATACATAGATAAAGTACTTATTTACATGTATGCTAAGTTCAAATCTTAAAGTTGGAAAATCCTTTTTACATTAGATTCGGTCGAACCTCCTTAAATAAAACATTTTTTTTTTCAGGGGTAAAATGAGCTTCTAATAAACAAATGGTGATAGTGGTTGTTAACTTTTCGCTAAAACAATTTAAAATGTAAAAAAAAAAAAGGAATTATTGTTTCCGGTCCGTTTTTTGAAAACCGAGTTTTGAAGAAATACCAACGTTTTGAGGTCCTAGGAAGCTTTTCTGACTATTTTCAAGATGATTTCCAAGTGTACGAGCGTATGTACACTCGGAAATCGAGTACTTACGTATGTACCTGATGAAAAAAAATTTTAACAATTGTATGAAATTGTATATAAATTGGATAGCAAAAAAGGCCCGATTCATTTCTATACAATCGTACATAATTATATCTTATTTGTTTATAATTAGTATATAAATACATAATTTTTTCGTATAGATTGTATATAATTATATACAATTCAATATAATTGTATACAAATATATACATTTGTATATAATCACATACTGTATCCGTATAGATTATATATAATTATATACAGTTTTATATAATTGTCAACAAATATATACATTTGTATATAATTACATATTGTATCCGTATAGATTATATATAATTATATATAATTTTATTACTCTTTTTTTGCATTTTTATATAGAATTATATACAATTGTATATAATTATATACGATTGTATATAATTATATAAAAATTTTATATAATTCTGCATCACCTTTATCCAATCGTATATAATTCATATATAACTGTATACAGTTATATAAAATCTTTTTTCATCGGGTATGTAAATATTCTATGACTTTTTAATGGATTGACTGATTTGGATCTCTGAAGCAACATTGAAAACGACTCACTAATTCCTAGATTCTGTGAAAAATTGACATTGATCGGTACAGTAAATTTTGTGTTATTCCATAGATAAAGTTTGGAAAAAAATGTTTTTTTCGGATAATTTTTATGATTGATTTCAAATTTTAACAAAATCAGAGTCTTTTAATTGACTGAACCTCAAAATTTTGAATTTTCGTAGATCAAGGCAAAACATGTCTCGTTTTGCATTCAAAAGCTTGAAAATTTCGGGAAGTTTTCGGACTGGCCTGCAGGGCCGTTATCTAGATTTTGTTGGCTAGTTTCACTTTTCGTTAGTCTCCACATAAGTATTAGGTGGTAATATGACCCAATAGTAGAAAAATTTCTAAATGCGAGGCAAAATGGGTTAAAAAAATGAACTAATTCTACTTTATTGATTCACAATGCAAATAATTGGTCACAAAATGTGCCACGATGAGCCATAGGAAAAAATTCAAAAAGTCGCCTAAATGACCTCATGATTTCCATATTGCTCTTATGTACAATTTAAAAATAAAATATTAGAAGCCCATTTTGCCCCCTTTCTCTTTCTCGAACTACAAAATTTTCATAGTTTCCAATTCGTTTAAATAAATTTTGCGATTTTCAAGGCCAATTATCAATTACTTAAAAAAAAAAAAGTCAAATTGAAATTTCCGATAGAAACTTCCGATTGAATAAACTTTATAAAAAATTCAATCAATTGATTCCGAAATCTGAAGCAATGTAAGATTTGATAAACCCTTTTTCCATTACTGAAAGAATCGTTTAAATTAGTCATTTCATCCATGAGATTTACAATTTATACGTTTGTACATTGGCACAAATCCAGTGGAATCCTCTTTACAATACAAATAGTTTTTCAAATTTAAAAACGTGAATGAATGTGAAGTAAAAAAAAAAAAAAATTTCCATATTTAAAATTGTTTTATCCTACTAATTTTTTTTTTTTTGTCATCAATTTCTCTCATTGGAAATTGAAAATTTTCGAAAAAGGCGAGTTATTGATTTCGGTTTAAGCTTAGTAAGCTACTCTATTTCCCGGAGTATATTCAACTGTGTGAGTCTGCGTATGTCTGTAACTCTTTCATACATTTCCAATAATTCCAACTCTTCCATTAATTCCGAAAATCAAATTTACGAAATAAATATTTTCTCTATAACTCTGCTTTGATCGTAAAATATTATTAGGTCCATAGTTCAATGAAACTATTCATTGAATAACTAAATTCCTTATTTTCGGTTAAATATTTCGGCAAGTCTGCGGTTCAAAATATTTTTTGAATTTCTTTTATCAATTTGTTTAAAAATGATTTATGTGTTGTCCCATGTGTTACAGTACTTTAACTTTCTTTTTTTTTGATGCACTATTACTCATTGTGTATATCATAAGCTCACACAGACACACATATACATACAACATTTGTGATATCTATTTTTACATTTTATAGTACTAATGGCTGTACAAACATTAAATAAAAAATAAAAAAAAAAAAAAAAAAACATTTTAATAGCTGACTTTTATGTTCCTGTCGTACTTTATACTTAATGTTTATTCAAAAAAAAAAAAGAATTCAATTTAATAATTTTATAACGCAGATAAATTTTAAACTTAGTATTATTATTATTATTATTATTATTATTATTATTATTGTTATTATTATTATTATTATTATTATTATTATTATTATTATTATTATTATTATTATTATTATTATTATTATTATTATTATTATTATTGTTATTATTATTGTTATTATTATTATTATTATTATTATTATTGTTATTATTATTGTTATTATTATTATTATTATTATTATTATTATTATTATTGTTATTATTATTATTATTATTATTATTATTATTATTATTATTATTATTATTATTATTATTGTTATTATTATTATTATTATTATTATTATTATTATTATTATTATTATTATTATTATTATTATTGTTGTTGTTGTTGTTGTTGTTGTTGTTATTATTATTATTATTATTATTATTATTATTATTATTATTATTATTATTATTATTATTATTGTTATTATTATTATTATTATTATTATTATTATTATTATTATTATTATTATTATTATTATTATTATTATTATTATACAAGAAACAATAAAATGATTAAAATTTATTATACATGAACAAAAACAACTGAAAAATTTATTATACAGAGGGTTTATGGGGTATAATGATCTAGCAACAAATATAAGAGAAGAAGAGACAATTGTAGCTTTTAAATATCATATCGAAAACAATATTACACTGAGAAAAAAGTTTACTAAAATTTGATAAATTTACATATAGAGCACAATAAATTAATGATATAATATTAATTAAATATTGAGTTTGGGACACGATGAGAGAATGATATTTGAAGTATTCAGTTACCTGCCATTTGATATTGTGAAATTAAAATACCTAAGTAAAGTATGGCACGAGCAGCTTCAGTAGTATAGTTTTCGTGAAAAAAGACAAAGTTTACAATATAACGTTAATAATATACAAAACTGAGTATGGACACAACTTTCGCAAATTCGTGAGAACTACTCATGTATTAAATATTCAACTTTATTTATTAAATATTAGTCTATAGGTATATTAAATATTGATCTTTTACATCGACTAAGTAATACTGAAAACATAGTAACATATGATAGGCCGCTTATCAATATTTAGTATGTTTATTAATATTTGATAAACGTATTAATTATTGATATGTGAGATTTGTACAGTTTTCAGATATCGTATCTCCTAACATACTCTCTAAACATGAATAGTGAAATAAGTGAATATTCACTAATTCTGAGTGCCAGCCGAACCACTTTTTTAAATTAGTGGTTCGGTTTGCACTTGGAATTAGTGAACATTCACTTATTTATGTTTAGGGAGTAACATATTACCTGATAGACGTGTTACAGTTAATAAATTGTTTTCATGCTTGTTTAAATAATAACTAAAGATACAAAATAAATTACTATGGAAGAATTATTAAGAAAGTGGGACTTGTCAAAAATTATTTATAATTTTGATATTTGTGTCCATATTTATTAAGATTTGATAAAACTATCAATATTCCATAAATACGTCTATTAATATTTAATAAACCGGTTATTAATATTTGATAATGGTTTACTTGCAAACAATCTAATTAAACCGTTTACTAAATATTGATAAATTTTATTAATATTTGATGAATTGTTCTCTCAGTATAATGTAAAAAAAATACTGTTTATTACTATTAAGATAAATTAATTCTTTGGCAAAGTTGTGAATTATGTAGCAAATACTAGATAAAGAAGTTATTATTATTATTATTATTATTTTTATTATTATTATTATTATTATTGTTATAATTAGTGTTATAATTAGTGTTTCTTTAATTATTTAAATGGATTTTTTTTAATATATAAATGCATTTTATCTTAATAAATCATAAGACTAATTACTATTTTTCTTCTTCATATGTATATAACGTTGTAGTTTTCTTAGTGACGCGGCTTGATTATAATGGAAAGACTGAAATATGCTTTATATTAAGATATTTAAACAAGAAACAACGAAAAAATATAAGTAATTAAAAGTACATTAAGGCATTTACGTAAACATGCAGGATAAAAATTATTCATCTTGTATAATTACAAAGATTATTAATTTTTTAGTGGTTAAAAATAATACCAAAGAAAGGGTTTATATGAATAAGTGGATATTGTTATCGTTAGTAATCCGTGAATTAAAGCTGTGAAAAAAATTTGGATAATTGCCAGACTCTGTAACAGTAATTTAGACATGTAAGTAAAAATGTACTTGCAATGCAATTTTAAATGAATATTTTACCTAATGATTTTTTTTTTTTTTTTTCGAAAATGAAATTGCTTTATTGAATTCGGAAATTTGAATTTTGAACATATGGATACAGGTAAATTTTAATTTTTGCTAATTTGAGTTTCCATAGTTTGAATTGATAGTAAATTAAATTAAAAAAATTTTTAGTTTCAAAATTTGAACTTTTATTAATAATAATTGCAAAAATATCAATTTATTGAACGATAGGAAAAAATTTATTCATTCAAATTATCTTCACATTTTGACTAAAACATATATATATATATAGAGGTGCGCGGAAAAAAATATATTGAATAAATTTAGTATATAGGTTGATATCTATGACGTCATATATGTCAACTTGTAAAATCGTGTGTGAAAATATATGTGTGCAAAGAAAAATTTATTCATATTTTTCGTGCTCTATCCATGCGAGCATGCCACCGGCAAAAATATCAATCACGTGGATATTTTTTTTATCGAAGTTTGATTTCTTATAGTCATTTAACAGAAAATCGACGCTTGCGCATCTCCTACTTCGTTAGCTTTCTTATAAACAAAAAAGTATTAATTTTGTATCTCTAAACAGGCTGGAATTCAAAGTTTCCGCGCAAGTGCGCTGAGAATAATAAATCAATCTTGGAAAATTAATTTAGGCTTACATAAATCAAATTTCCCTTTTGTTTTAATCATAGTAAGCCTTTGTTGATTTATAGAAATTTATGCTAAAATAGGTCACGTTATCAAACAGTTAAATTTTCAAATTTCGATTCTTAAAAGGATTTCGAACTCCAATAAAACGTTTCTTCAGTAGTTTGTATGTGTCTATATTCGCACCAGTGGCTAGTAAATTCGCTGGGAGTGAGACAAATAAAATATGGACCCTTTTCAAAAATTCCAAGAGAATTCAATCAAAAGTACCCAAACCACATAGAAACTATTCGACTTTTATTGGTTTCTATGCGGTTTTTGGCACTTTTAGTTAGATTCTATTGGAGTTTTTCGCTAAATAAGGGATTGTTGACCCGAAAAATAAGGGTAGATCGAAAGTTCGCACTAATCTGTCCATTACTGAAGCATAAAACTATAAATCGACAAAAAAAAAATTTTTACTTGAATCGAGAAATTTTTTTCTTCAAAATTGAAATCTTGTTGGCCTTGATCAAGGCTAAATATTATGAACCGGTGAACATACACCCGATCGGGTAATTAACTGTTTGCCCGATTACTTACACGATCGATCATTTTTGCCGGGGCCATTTTAAAACGCATTATAATCTAGTAGGGTTTATATTCGGAGCAATTTCTCGGGCCCTTATTTCAAATTGGATAAATTATATGGAGTCTGGTCAGGTGTCCAAAATCATTTCTACAAGATTAGACGTAGAATAAATTTCTTGACACAAGAAAATTTTTGTTTTCAATTCATAATGCAAAAAATTTCTTGGAAAAAGTACAAATTTTTTTGCGCCAAGATATACTTTTTTTCCGTGTACACTTAGTTATATTGCAATAAATATTCATTGCTTTAATTTTACGAACAAAATCTTCTTTTTTCATTCATGCTGCATAAATTGTATGGGTGGTTGAATTTTTTTTTGTATATGACAAGTATGAGCTATTGTATAAAGCACAGAGTTGTAGTAGTTTATACCAATGTTAGGTGAGACAATCAACTCAATGTAAATGGGATATATTTCTCACGGGAAATTCCACAAACTGACAATTTACAATCACGTAAATTTTTTTCATTAAAAAATATATAAAAAAAGGTAAGCAATGATTTTCAAAAATAAATAAATAAAAAAAATTTTTTTTTTTTTTTGAGTAAAAATAAAAATATATCTATATATTTAAGTATATCAACGTATCAAAGTCCTTTTAACTCAAGAAAATCAATAACAAAAAAAAAAAAAAAAAAAAAAAAAAAAAAACAAAGAAATAAAAATAAAAAAAAATAAATAATACTTACAAGCACTATCGTCATGAACGTGCGGTTGGGGTCCATTCCCCTAAATAAGGGAGCAAAAATAAAAAAAGATGTGAGCACATCAGAGTGGCCAAGTAGATAGGGTAGTTCTGTAGTAATTTTACGCTCTCACTTTATCTTAGTCTTTTTCATTTTTTTTTTTGTTATTTAATTTATTTTACCTTTTTTTTTTAACCCGCAACTTTAATTCTCCAACGGGGATTTTAAACTACCGACTCTATAAAATGAAGTTGAGTCTTTACTTAAGTAAATTATATTACCAAACAACTTAAATTAAATATAAAAGTACGGATAATAGAATTAAAATTGTGTAATTTTTTTTTTTTTAATAAAATTGCCCAAGATCATAATTATTTAATGAATAAATTTATTTCTTATAGAGATGTGAGGAATGATCACGTGGGTGATGGTCGGACTGCTTCTGGCTGCAGAAACAACTCATGGCAGAAATTTTTTGTCCGACAATGACGACACTAATGATAAAATTGAATTAAAACTTAATGGAATCAAAAGAACTGCGGGTACTAATGAAGAAGATACTTACCGTATGTAGAAATATATTTTGTCAGTTTTTCTTGTTAGGGTATAAAATTTCCTCTGAAACGAATACCCACACGACTATAATCAAATTGTTACAAAAAAAACTGTGGGGTAAAATTCAAAATTTTGATTTTTGAAAAAATCAATTTTTTTTCATTATGCCCAGATTGAAAAATAACACTAATATTATTTTAAAGTTATGTTCATATGACTGTAGATACTTTTAAAAAAATTAAAAATTTCTACTAAATGAAAATTTGAAATTTTGAAAAAAAAAATTTTTAATTATAATGTAGTGTTGTAGATTATTAAATTCTCTTTTAAATGAGTACCTACATGACTACAGTCACGTGACGACGAAAATCAATAATCTCGGGTCAAAATCAACGTATTTTAATTTTTTGGCTTTTTTTAAATTTTTTACTCAAATGTACCATTATTATCTTCAAAAATTTTACGAAACTGAGTATTTGACTACTTACTTATGTAAAAATTTGATATAAAATCAAAAATCCGAATTAAAAAAAAAAAAAAAATTGAATTCTTATAGATTTTTGAATTTCATTTCGAATGAGTACCAACACGACTATTTTCACTCTTCTTAAAAATAAAGAAATTTTAAATCAAAGATGAAAAAACAGTATTCAAGTTTGTTGTTTCTAGTTGTAGCCTTAACTGACTTATGTAGAAGAAAAAAATTAAAATTAGAGTCTTTTTGATACAAAACTTTATAGTAAAATTTTATTTTGAGACCGTATATACGTGATTTTCATCAAATTTCAATTATTTCCTTGGACTTTTACTGAACCAAAATAAAATCAATAAATATAAGCTTTTTTTTTAATTTTCATTTCTGAATAAATATTTTTGTAAACAAATTTTTTTACGTATAGTCGTATAGTAATATAAATAAATCTGACGATTAGTATTTTATTTGTATAAAAGTAGTAAAATATTGTTTTTTTTTTTTTTTTCATGTAAAAGTGATGTAAATGAAGTATACTATCAGTGAGATTTTTTGTTGGTATAAAATTGGTATAAAAAGTTGACGGTTATAACAGATGATTTAAGTTTTTTTTTTTTTTTTTTTTTTTTTTTTTTTTTTTTTTTTTTTTTTTTTTTTTTTTTTTTTTTTGTTAAAATAACTAAATTCTACTTTACTTTCTTTCACGTTGATGGCAACCAAAAAATGTATCTTTTAAATCCCTAGGGTATAATAATTTATATAAATAATTTCAACGCTTGGGATATAAGAAATCGATCAAAAACTTACACTGTTGCAAATTTTATTTTTTTTTTTTACTGTTCATTAAGTCAATAATTTTAAATAAAATTAACTTTTAAGCTGATGGTTATTTGAATTACCATTATTTTAATCAAATATATTTTTTCATGCGAGCATGTGGGTATTATAATTAATGATATAGAATAGTATACTGAATGACAAGGGATGAAACAAAACGATCTCAGACCAGAGTGAAGTTGTCTGCTCTAGGCAGACATGACCCGCAGTCTGAAATCGTGTTTCTTCCTGAGTTACGCACTATGTTTTCCATGATTACCTGGATTGGATCTTAAAGTTTCAATGTTAGCATTCAGTCAGAACCAAGTTAATTTCAGACCAATGGTGGAATCAATTATTAGCGTAAGCGTAAATTGTCAATTGCAATTTATAATTAAGCAGAAAATATAAATCTATTTATCATTCACACTAATTTTTATAAAATTCAATCTCAGAGTCAGAACTGTCATTCTCGCAAATAAAAATAATGGCCTGAAATTATTATTAAACCAATGACAAGTATCAGAGTTTAAATTGCGAATGTCTTCAGTCAACGGGCAAAAACACTGTTTGTTTTTTCCCAAGGGACGAATTTAAGGAGGTTCGACCGAATCTAATGTAAAAAGGATTTTTCAACTTTAAGTTTGAATCTTAGCATACATGTAAATAAGTACTTTATCTATATATTCTTAAAATTTGAATATGACCCACCGTCTAGTTTTTTAGAAAAAAAAATTTGAAAATGACGTTTTTAAAGTTCTTATACACAGGCTCTTATGGCGGACAAGCTCCCGTCATGACTTGTTCGATTATTTTCATTATTAACCTCCCAAGTTTAAGAAATAAAAAACCACATGCCATAAACTTGAATATTTTTGGAATATGATAAGATTTTAACAATATAGTGTTACCGTTGTAATTATTTAAATAATTAAAGTTAAACTTTATTATTTAATCTCGTTCATCAACAGAGATCCATATTATTGAGGGTTTGGCAACGTCGCGGAAGCAGCTGAGAGAAAAAACAAAGATAGAAATACATTAATAAGAGAGACAAGATTAGAAATAAATTTTTCCCGCTTTAATTTGAATATCGATGTGTAAGAAGTTATAACGCGCTGTTGCCAAATCTTTTTATTAAATCATATGAGTCAAAAATAACCAAATCATTTCATTACTTTCTTTAATTAAATAATTAATAATTATTAATTTGTGAATTCGTTTTGTTATTATAAATTAAAATAAAGAATTTTCATAACTATTAGAAGGATTTAGCAAACAAAAAAATTCAAACACTACTTTGGCTCACTAATGTCGGTCGAACCTCCTTAAAGTTTCTGCCCGCTGACTTAAAGCATTCGGAATTTTCGCGTTTACTAATATCCATTCGTGGTATTGGACCGAAATTAGCTTCTTTCGACCAGCTGAAAAGACACTGAAACTTGAAGTTTCGATTCTGGCATTATATAATAGTATATTACACACCAAGTGCGAAAAGCAGGACATTCTAATCCCATTCGTAGCCTTCTGCTCGGGCAGGCAATTATACACGCGGATTGGAACTTCCTACCTCTCTTCGTGGTGTGTTACGATTTTACACCAAAAGCATGCGCATACGCTAATTTTTATAATTTGTTTTCTCATGAAAGTACAGAACGACTTTCTTCCCTCTAAACAGGGCAGAAATTTAAATTTTCAGTGCAGTTATGGTGTAAAATTGTGAACAATGTTTACTTATTGATAATAATAATGATCTTTCTGAATAGGTCTGACATGCTATACCTGTGTCAACGTCAGCGATAATCAGGTATCGGATATGTCCATTAAATTCAAAAGCTATATAATACATGTATCGCGTTTAGGTCAACTATGTATACAATCTCTATAGTCTCCAATAAACACTAATGTATCTACAATATCTGTACATAGAATATACACATAGTATATAGTCTATATACACCGTACAATCATACCAATTACATCTTAGTAAAGCTTCAATCCTCTAAATAGAGCTTTCAAACCCATTCAAGATATTTCAACACAACCACAATAATAATAAAAATGATTCAACTGATTTATTTCCACCACCTGTCGCTACTGTTATTATTGTTGTTGTTATCGTCTATATTGATCTCCAATTTATTTTTAGTATCTCAGAAAAAAGCTCTAACGTCAATAAATTTTATATTTTGACATTTTTAATTTAAAAAATAATGATTTTATCTATTCAGATTATTTTAGCAATAATTGTTCATTTTTTTAGATGTGTAATACGTGGGCTATTGACACTCCATGCCCACCAAATGGAAAAGATTTTTGTAGATCGCTACATATACTCGATAGTCGGGGTAATAGTGTCTTGGTAAGGTTTTTCATTGTTATTAATTACAATCAATTGTTTGAAGTTTTTTATTGTCATATCTTTTGAATACATTTGATTCTATTTATAGAAGTGACTAAATTACGCGCATGCTCATAAAGACAGCTGTGTATTACACACAATATTGGAATTCTCCATTGACCTAAATATATTTAACTGAAGGTCAATAGAACACTAACAGTGACCGTGAATTAAACGAGACTGAAAGATTCATGATTTTTTAATTATTTTTTGTTTTTATCCAGTAATTATTTTTTTTTAAGCAATACTGATAGCTTGTAAAACAGAAAAATGGCGAGTATTTGTTAAAATAGTGTAAATCACAATTT
The DNA here is from genome assembly GCF_026212275.2 of Microplitis demolitor. NCBI lineage: Eukaryota > Metazoa > Arthropoda > Insecta > Hymenoptera > Braconidae > Microplitis > Microplitis demolitor. The sequence goes on from NC_068546.1 coordinate 3,413,073, forward strand.
ACCGACTGTAAATCATTTTTCAATCGGTAAATAGTTTTAAGAATCTGCTTTACCAACAAAAATTATTTATATTTCCTGGAGATACAATAAATGATTGAAAGTATACTTTCCAGATCAGAAAGTTGGTGTCAATTAGTTACGATTATATTGACGAGAACTTTTCCACAGTTTCAGCCGTTGTCTAAATGTTGACTACAAGTTGTTATCAGTTCTCCCAGGAAGTTGGCGGCGATTTACTGCCGCAACTTGCCGTCAAATTTCTGGGAAAATTGAAGGCAACTTATTGTCAACTAGTAAGATGTCAACTTTTGCCATCAACACTTTCAGAAAGGTCGCGACAAGTTGCTGTCAACTTATGGAATTGCTTATTTTTGCGTTCAACTTGGCGACAAAAACATCTTTGGTTCCATGTCAATTAATTCCACATTTTGAAAAGATTGAAATCCTTTGATCCTATTTCTAATAGACAAGCTAACGCCAATCCAGCAACGACCTACTGCTGCAGCTCGTCGCCAAGTTGAACGCTAAAAAATTAGCATCCATTAGTTGACAGAAAATTGTCTTTAATTTTCCCAGAAAGCTGGCAACAAGTTGCGTCAATAAATTGATGCCAATTTTCTGGAAAAGTTGATATTAACTTGTCAACAGTTACAAAGGCTGAAGTTATCATCAACTTGATTACAACTAATTGACATCAACTTTCTGACCAAAAAGTCTTGCGATTAAAATAGTTATCAAGACCATTAGCAGACTTACTGATTGCTGACAACTGATAAAAACGAAATTATTCCTACTTAGCAGCTATCGGTAATAACAATTTCTACTTTCTTATCAACAGGTAAGCAAAAGCTGCGCGAGTAGTGCAGAATGTGGTCCAGCATCAGTCGGTTGTGTACCAATCGATACTCAGAAGGTACTTCACAAAAAATATAGAAATATTGTACGACATTTGAAATAAATATTCTCAATTGTTTTAGATATGCATAAGTTGTTGCGATGTGAGTTATTGCAACGTCGAATCACCAACAAATTCAACAAACGCAATTTATTCACGCAAACGACGTAAATTAAAGAACAAACGTAAAAAATTTGTTAATAATTGTTCAGCAAAATTAATAACAAGTCAATTAATCAAATTATTTGGCATTACTCTCATAGCCACGTTATTCTATGCATATCATTGTTAACTTTAAAAATAAAAAATGTATATTAATTATTAATAAGAAATAATTTTAAAAATTGCTCTAATTAAAAAATTTCATTATTTTAAAAAATAATAATTTAATGGCTGAATTGTTAAATTCTATGGAATTGCATTTTTTGTTGTTATTGTAGATGCCTATTGTCTTGTTAGTGCAAGAGTTTAAAAAATGTAAAAAATAATAATAAAATTTTAAGAAACGCAATAATTTATAATATACCAAAAATATTAAATATACAAAACAATCGATCGAAATGCAAATAACGTTAATGTAGTTATTATATGTTATTTCTTTAAATAAAAACTTTATTTAGAAATTATTGCTTCTAAAAATTTTCAAATAATTTGAAATAACAAAAATGGTCGTTTTTTCACTTTTAAGTGCAAAAGAAAATTTATCTATGTTGAAAACAACACAAAATAAAATAATTTCACTGATGCAATATTGTAAGAAACAAAGCAAATTATAATTTATTAAATATATGATTAATAAATAAAGTAATGAATCATTCGAAAAAAAATATTAATTACAAACCAAGTAGACAGTAACAATATTAATAATTGTACAGTCGTTCCCTAAACCTCCATAAAGTGAACTGTAGTTCTTCTATAGAAGTGTAAGATATTTATGAATTATTCAAAAGATGATCAAACAATAACGCAAGTTTTTTGACGGTCATTTCGCATCTAATTAGTTGTACGATCAGGTTTGTCTTCTGAATTTTTTCGATTCTTGATAGATTATCCTATTCAAATAATTGGCATGTTAAATATATATAAATATTAACCAATGAAACTTAAAAAAATAACAATATTTTTTTTCATTCGAATTTTCGCGCGCATTTTGGTCAGAATTTGAAAAAAATCCTCTCAAATATTGTTGACGGAGAATTTGAGAAAGTGGCTCTATCTCGAGTCCACTTTAAACACGTGCACTTTGAATTTGTGGAAAAGTGTACGCAAGGATTGCCACTTTCCCACAAATTCAAAGTGCACGTGTTGAAAGTCGATACAAGATAGAGCCACTTTCTCACAAGTCAAAGGTGAGCTGACCCTCCTTCCACACGTAAATTGACGGTCATTTTGTATCACTAGCTACAGTTACTATTCCCTAATAGCCACTTAAGATCGAAATTGACAGTAATTTGACCTTCGAAATTACCGAAATTTGTCGAAAAATTTGACAGCAATTTCCGTCAACTTCGGGCTTTTCCGTTTTTGACGACAATTTGCATACAGATTGCTGTACAATTTGACGTAAACTTACTACCCGAATTGGAGTGCGAATTCACTTCAAAAGTGGTATACAAATTGTCATCAAAAACGGAAAGCTCGAAGTTAATGAACATTTGACGAAAAATTCAAGGAAACTTATCATATATTCAGCATCAGATCTATACATATATATACAGCCTCACAATTATTAAGCCCAAGTACCTGAAGTTGTGAAAATCCAGTTAAAACTGGTTTTCTTTCCCTAAAAGAAAATTGATACTTTAAACTTAGCATATTATAGCAATAGTGGCATCACTTGCAATGTTTCAAATAAATATCAGGAAAATATTTTTTTATTAACATTAGAAAAATAGATATTTTAAATATTTCATAGCAATACTTGAATACAATTTCAAAAAACCATATTCGGCAACTCTATATATATATATATATATATATATATATATATATATATTTGCTTAGAGCGAATCACAAACTTACAACGTGCAGCACTTGGGCCTTATGGCGTCAAAAATTTCCTTCGACCGACCCAAGTACCTGAGGTTCAAAAAAGTCTAGTTAAAACTGTTTTCCTCTTCCTAAAGAAAATATACTTTTTAAACTCATCATTGGATATTATTTTTAAGGAGCATAATATATTCACCGATTCAAATTTTAGTAATTAATTATTCAGGAAACCAACCCCTGGTGAAAATTTTTCGGACTTCTGTCTTAAAAACTCAATTCTAGAGTTCTAAAGACTTTTTCAGAATTCCAAAGACTTTTTAAGACAAAGTCCGAAAAATTTCCACCAGGGACAGAAGGTACTTAGGTTTTTAAAACTGTCGGTCGATTGGCTGTACTATTATTAGCTCATAACAGGGTAGAAATACCGTTTTAAGCCACTCAAAAATTTAAAATAAAATAACTTGTAAAATACAAAATAACAATTCATTTTTTAAATATGTTCGAAGATACTTTTATCACACTATTATAATGGAATTTTTTTTAAATACGTTTTGATTAATTAAAATTAAGTATTAAAAGTCAAAAGATAGATCAGTAGCCGTAAATGGTACTTTTATTCTATATCAAAGACAAAGGGTTTAATTTTCATTCAGCGGCCGATGTATCAGTGGCAAGTTACCGTACAGCTCCAAAAAGAACTAAATTGGAGATAAATTTTCAAGCTAAATGACTAGCATTCAGTCAGACATTTTTTTTTGAGCCCAGACACAACATTAAAAAAAAAAACAAATTTCGAAAGCTTTGTCTATCGGTTTTTTCTAGTGATAGCGCGCGAAAAAGTTTTAAAAAAAAATTGAAAATTGAAAGATTTATAAACTAAAAACTTTTAGTTTCCCGGGTCAAAAATAAAACTTGATTTAGACTTAATTTACCAAGCCGAAATTTAGAGCCGTTTTTCACAAAACAAACACTACTTTTTTTTACAGAGATATGAAATTCATAGTTTTCGCCTTGATTTCGACTTGACTGGATTACTTAGTCATTATTTGAAATCAAAATTTACTCGGTTCAAACTGATTCGACTTGAATTATAAGGCGAAAAAATCAAAACTAAGGTAAAACGTAAAAAGCACATTTTAAACTAAAAAATACTGCTTGCTTTTCACTTAATTGAGCAAGTCAAAAGTAAAGTGAAAGACTGTCGTATTTGAAGTGCAGACAAATAAGTTCAAACTAAGATAAAAAAATACTAATAAGTTTAATCTATAATGAAAAAAGCTCTAAAAATTAAAAAAAATTTAATTCAAATCGTAAAAGTCATCTTATCGAAAAATCATCGGTGAATTGATAACTTCAAAAGAAAATAAAGTGAAGCGAGCCCAAATCAAGTATTATTTTTGAACCGGATCCACATCATTTTTTTTATTCCCCATACGTCCATTTTCTCAAATGTTATCCAGTATTTTAAATTTCGCTGAAAAATTTTCTGCTCCTAATTTTTCTAAGTTAACATCCATTAATAAAATATGTGATTATTAATTTGCTAATTTTTTTTTCTACTTCGACAGATAATCATTCACTTCAACGAAAACAAGATGGAGATCTTACGAAATGTAGAATTTGAAAACATAAATTTAAACGTCGTTAAAGATCTATTTAACCAATCACCACATCTTGGCGTCAACATAGTATTCTGTAACTGTTCAGTCACGAGCTTAATTAATTTGAATCAAGCTTCGTGCATTTCCGCTCGGTTCGGGAGTTGCCGAGCTCGCTACTGACTGAAGGTCAGAATAGTGCCGGGACTCGCTATTTGGGCCCGGCACATACAATTTCTAACTCAGGATCGTGTCAAGACGTCCTGAGAACCCGCTACAAGCTGACCAATCACAAAATACGTTTTATATTGGTCAGCCTATGAGAGAGCTCGCTATCAACTGATACCTGTTGGCGCGCTTTTAAGCCAATAGGAAAATTCGTTATATGCAGCAAGGCTGCCACGTCGACACCAAGCTTTTCGACAACTTAACGACGCTACCAATATTCTATTCTACAACGTGCTTCGCTACTTGCAACCTCGTGCTTGAATCGCTTCAGTAATTAACTTGTGTGAAACTAAACTAAACCGCTACGCTGACTTATCCTCAATATTTAGACAGTATATCAAGGCTGCTATTTATTGAGAATAAATAAATTGTTCTTTCGCCAATAATTAATTGTTAATTAATTATTGTTGACTTAACCGCTACTGACCACGTGTCAATTTATACGTGAATAAAATAACTTTGAGTTGCATTCGCTATCGCGTATTAATTTCTAGTCGCATTCACCTGAACATAAGTTCTCATAATTTTTAAGGTGTAAATAAGTGTAAATAAATCTATAATTTATTTTGTGATAAAATCTGTGTAATTTTTAATTGTTTAATTCACCTCGCCTAAACCAGATCCAATTTAGTTTATTCGCTCATTTTACAGTAACCCTGAAAGTTTTCTCAAAGATGTACCATCAACACTTCTCCACATTGCTTTATGCAATAAGGATGAAGAACTATTCACCTATTTGATAGCCCAAAGAGCTGATGTCACTATCAACTGTCATCACGGTACTCCATTACATGAAGCTGTAAGAGAATAATTTTGACTTTATTAAAAAACTAATAGCACTCGGTGCTGACGTGAACGTCTGTGCTGATGGCACTGGGGAAACGCCGTTATTCTGTGCTGTTCGTCAAAATAATTTGGAAATGTCTAAATATCTCATTGAACTTGGCGCTGACGTTAATCTCAAGTGTTCTAAACACAAACACTTGGTCGGTGAGACACCATTACATGCGGCAGCTTATCTTGGATATTAATCTATAGTCAAATTATTATTAGATAACAATGCTGTTGTTGATGCCCGAGCAGAAGATGGGAACAGGCCTCTTTTGGCTGCTGCTTTTCGTGGACATATCGATGTGATGAAACGTTTACTGGCGCATGGAGCTGATCTTAACAGCAGAACCAAAAGAAGTCATTGGATGGCAACAGTTTTACATGATGTTCTTTTTTCTACTAAATCTGAAGTTCTTGAATTTCTATGCAATCTGGATGATGAAGCAACTAATGTTAATACGTTAACGAAAAATAATATTTCGCTACTTCACTGTTTTCTCAAGTACTTTGGTAGGGTAGATTGGATTATCCATACTTTACTTAATGCTGGCATAGATGTTAATGTCGTAGATTGTGACGACAAATTAGCTATTGACTACAAGAAACAAACCCATGATCCAGAGAAGGTTCATCCTGATATTGTGATTGTTCAACAGCATATTGTTTAATTAATGCTCGCTGGTTTGCCTGTTTGCAAAAGAAATGTTAAATTTGTAGAGGGTGAAAAATTTAATGATTGCCGCCTTGATTGTAAGAAAGAATTAGAGGTTATGAAACAAACTAATGTCGGTAAGGGAAATATCACGTATTATTATGTTTTAACTAAAGCTGATGATAAATTGTCTACCAATTTAAAATATTCAAAATTTGAAAAAAGCACTGAAAGAGTTAAATTGCGTGAAAAGTTTCCATTGTATGGGGATATGATTTGGTTCAAATTGTTTAAAATCATGCGTAAGATTCGATCGATGGAAATTGCTTCTCTAGAGGTTCCGATTAGTAAACTTTAAAGTTCCAAACCTGTAATTTATGAAAAAATGGCCCTATCTAATTGTATATAATTGTAAATATTTTGTATATAATTTGTATAAGATTCGTATATAATTTTTATACAATTCTGTATAATTGTATACAAATATATACATTTGTATATAATTCTATTATTTTTGCATTTTTATATAGAATCATATTGTAACAGGGTAATTTTCAACCCTGCTAAATTTGGCCCCTTTATTAATTGGTGTTAATAGGGGCGCCACTGGAAGATAAGGCTCGGCCTTCCAGAACCGGAGATGTTAATATTGAAATCAGGGTCGTTGAAATATATACAGAATGAAGAAATTGAGGAATTAAATAATACAACACGATATTAAATCCAATACAATTTTCAATTTTTTTATTTACTACACAATAATACTGCCCCCCCCCCTGGGCTTTACTTTACTTATAATTAATTTATCGTACAAAATTTTATTCTCAACTCTTATTTCTTACAATCTTAAGTCCCCTGGACTTGATTAATTAATTTAACTAAGAACTCCCCTGGAATTATTAATAAAACTGGCCACTGGCCTGATCCCTTGGATCTAATTAAATAAAATTTGGCAACTTGCCAGATTCCCTGGATCTAATTATTTTGAACTAATTAATTAAAATTCCCCTGGAATTTATGGTATTTCTTACACACACACACACACACAATTTAATTTCTCATTTATTGTCCACTGGACTTACTCCCACACACACAATTTAAATTCTCTTTAAAATAAAAATTTTTACTCTAAAAATTAAATTTAGTTATTTTAAAATTTTCCCTTTTGTATAACCATTTACTTTAATTCACAAAAATTTTCCATCAAGTGATAGATTTACTGACTCAAGTAACTGACGCTATCTCTCTCTACTTCGCGCGTCTCATTCTATCTCTCTCTGATTCATGCCTTTCTTTCTTCGCGTTCAGCCTTAAATTTTTTTTTAACAATTTTATTAATTTACTGACTTCAATAGTTTACTCAAAGTTAAATAATTAAATCTTAAAATTTCTTATCACTTTTTCACAGCACTTAGTTACGGAATTAATTTTTTCAGTCTTATTAATTATTAATTTTCTCTTATTAATTACTATCGATTAAATTATAATATAACAATGACTTAATAACTATTATAATTTCTGGCCTCTCTGCCGAGAATTTTATCCGACGGACCGCGTGGTTAATTAATAAAAGAATTCTGACTTCTGCCGAGAACTTCTCTTATTCCTTGTGAATGAACTCGGAAATGGCGACTGCCCACGAATAATAATTTAATTTTAATTACAAGTTAATTATCAATAAATTATGGCCGCTGCCGATAATTTATTTACCTCGATATACTCTGTTGTTCTCGATGTATCGTGGCGTTCCTTCTCTCTCTCCCAGTCCTTCTGCCGATTTCCTTGTTCCGTTTTTTTTCTCCCAACTCTCCAATTAATTGATTATTAAATCTGTGGAAAATTCAATATAAATCAGCAATATGTAAATTAGTGTATCGGCTTCCGGCCGGATACACGGTTAATTAATTTTCTCTGAGCTTTATAGCTTCTGGAAGGTTTCACGTCTAACCTCTCCAGAGCTTAGTAAATTACCTGTTCGTCCGAAGTGCGGTCACTCGTCAGTTGCGCTTGCCGGTCCGTCCGACTGTGTGTAGATTTCCCTCGTGCACTCACTAATAAAACTTGAGTTCGCGACCCCTCGGCAATTTTTGTAAATTTTCCCACTCTCATTAACTTCTAATTGGGTTGGGAGGACGAGCCTCCAAAATTAGCGCTTCCAGGGACCAGTCGATAAACTAGATCACGGGGTTAATCGATTTTGATAATTAACCAACCGCGGGGAATTCAAGGACAATTTAAATTCTTGAAAAAATGTTTGCATTGGTTTAATTTTACTCCGTTACAATATACGATTGTATTCAATTGTATATAATTCATATATAAGTGTATACGGTTGTATGAAATCTTTTTTAATCGGGTATCTTTTTTTTTCAACTATTAGCAGCTGCAATATAACAAAATAATTTCTAATACTCAAAAAATTACTGGAATTATAATTTAATTAACATTTTTACTATAATAATAATAATAATAATAATAATAATAATAATAATAATAATAATAATAATAATAATAATAATAATATAATTTACTGTAAAATTTCTTTAGTAATTATGGATCTTTAGAAAAATAAAATTTTGAATATATAATTAGTCATGATGTTATTTATTAATTATACAATACAATGAATCCATTACATATTAAATTTTGATTTTACATATGGAAGACATAGACATCGAGTTTTCAATTAAAATAATATAAATAAAAAATTGTCAAAGCAAATAATAAATACGGCAGTAATTTTTATTCAATTATATACCCTTACAAAACATTTTATATTTAATTAGATATATTACGTTTTTATTTATAATACAGTCTTAACTATAATTTCAATGGAAGACATGCAATTGTATTTTTTATTGTCTCACTTAACATTTATTCTAGTTTAAAACCATATTTACTACTTATAAATACAACAAAATAAAATAAGGAAACAAAAAAAATTTTACGCTTCATATCATTTTAAAATTATTATAACATAATTTGAAGAACTTACATTATTTTAATTTGGTAAATAGTATTCACGAGGAATATAATCAGTTTTAGGGCTTGTAGGTTCAATACCGAGTAATTCATCCATAAATGCAATGTAAGTAATAGCCAGACGTAAGGTTTCGATTCTTGAAAGTCTTTTTTCGTATGCAAACGTTGGTACCTAAAGTTCAAAATTCAAATATTACTAAATTAATAATTGTAAAATTCTTTAGTTTGTAATTAAAAACAAAATTTTCTTAGTTTCCACAACTTAGCTAGTACTTCTTTGATCTATTTAGCGTTTATTAAAAGAGTTTCTAAAGTTATGATTATTTATATTAATTAGATATTAAATAATAAATGTCGAATAAACGGGGAATCACGGCAATTGCCAAATATACGGAACCGAAGTGAATAAAACTAAAGTGAACATCATAGACGGAGAGAATTTTATAGTAAAAGTTAACATCTAGTATAGTAAAATTTTGAATCAAAATTCGATTGCAGTGAATATCATTTAAATTATTAGATAAACAGTCTGAATTGTAGTATCTCGACTATCTGGCAAAATCTAAAATTATTGATGATAATCAGAAATCATAACTTTTATTATCTTAACTAATTATAACTATTATCAACATCACAATTCTTAATAACCTGATGGCAATAGTTACCATCAGCCCAAATAATAATTACTATCTAAGCTAATAAAGAATTTAAATATCGGCGTTACAGTCTGAAGCTTGTCTACATGTAATTTTCTCTTTGTTTAACTGTGGATGTGATGAATTTCACTTAATACTTGGATGATTGCTATTTTATGATCAAACCCAATCATTTAAAGTTATCAATAACAGCTCCAATATTTGGAAAGTTTTATTATATTCGGACTTAACGATTGTATTGTTACTTATTTTAATTATTTAAAGGACAAAATGGACATGGCTAAAATATGGATATAAATAAAGGATTTAAATTTATATAAATTTATCCTATTTTTAGTTTAAGAATTTTTCCAACCTTGAATGGTAACAGTTACCATCTTCGATTGTAACAATTATAATCTTTAATAGTTACAATTAGCATCTTCGATAGTAATCGTCACCACCATCAATTGCGACTGTTATCATTCTCAATAGTAAAACTAATTATTTAACCACTGAAAAATTTTTCTACCATTTCAAATAGTTGAAATTTAAAATTTAGTATCATAGATAGTATAATAAAATTTTCTCCGTGTATATAGTCAATAGATCCGGCAACGCTATAAGAAAATTAACATTACGGGGATTCCCCGCGACGCGACCAACCAAGGCGGACAATGAAAGACAACCAACGAAGGGTTAATAAAATATTAACAAACCTTTTTGCGTAATTTGTCAAACGCTTCATTGAGGTTAAACATTCTCCGTCGTTCGCGTATGTTAGCGGCTCGTCTCTGCGAAACAGAAGCGACCCTTCGACGAGGTTTTTTGGTCGTCGACGTCGGTTGATTAGGCAGACGTCCATTATGACTATAACGGCTATCAATATCTCTAATTATTATTTATTATTTAGTTTAGTATTTGTTTGTAATGAAGTTTTGGGTGAGGTTATTTCAAAAATAGAACCTTTGATGAAGTAGAGCACAGGGTTGACGATAAAATCCATTGACGTGATCGTTGACATGTGATAACGATGGGGGTGGTGTTTGGTAAAGAACTGAACTATCCCACATTGGGTATGATGCCATTTCACTTCCGATGTATTGTGACATTTCGCTGCTTATTATCTGTTGCAATATTGAGTTAATTATAAAATTGGTTTCAGAAATTTTGGTTTTTGATTTGATAATGAATTTTTGACATAAAATAGTATCGAGCCGAAAGTAGGAAATCAAGTTGAGTATTTAACGAACCGTGAAATATATGATTTAAAAAAATTATATGAGTTTTAGATATTAATTTCTTTTTAAAATTGTGGATGAGTAATATATTGCTAGAGTTAATTGTTGCGAGTAATAAATATCGTATGTAATGATGATAGTATTGAAACATTTAAAGATAATATGATTGATTGTGATGGATAAAGAGATATATGTAATTGAGAAAAAAATATTATATAAATAATAACGATATATAAATATGTATTGAATTAGTTATTGAAATTATTTATTATTTTTTAAATTCAAATTATAAAGTAATAAAAATAAGTGAGAAAAAAAAATTAGTACAATTAAGGGATGGAGTGGACCTGGTGGAAAGATTATCGGAGATTAAAAAAATGGCGGCAACGTAATTTAAATAATGATTTTAATTATTATGATTTTGATGATTTGGATTACTGTTACTGTGATGATTGTATTGTAAGCTTTCATTTTCATTTTTTATTTTATTTTATTTAAAGTGATGAGCTGTTTATTGTTGAGGTTCCGTTGCTAGGACGATTGTGTCAAAGTTATTCTGATTTCAAATTTCTACTAAATCTATTTTGTTATTTTCACAACGTGCTTTTAGAGAAATTTACTCATTTATTTTTTATGAGATATTAACAATTTGGTTTCTACAGAGATATGTATGCTAGTGTCTCTGTACCGCAGTATGTCATACTTATAACTTAAAACGCATTTTTCTCAAAACTAAATTTTTTGTGGCGCGAAAAAAAAAACTAATCAACCCTCTCAAATAAGTGACACCTTTTTCCAGCCACTGGCTTTCGCAGCCACCCGATTTATGATTAAATATTTATAAATTTATTATTTTCAATAACAAAAGACTTTTAAAAAATTTCTGCTTCCACGCATCTTTTTTATTTGAAAAATTTTTTTTATTTCGTTAATTCAAACGGTCAGTCAGCTCCCGTCACAGCGGCTGATTAACAAATCATTATAATTTATTTTATTTCCAATAAATAATTTATAAAATCACCATCAATTTGTTTTTTACAAATCTTATCACCGCCTAGATATTTATAAGGACCAAAATTCATATAAATATTTATCAATATACTTTTTTACTACTCATCACCTTCAACTAACAAAAAAATAGTCTACTGCAAATCTAGGCCTTGGTCATAATGCCCTCGTTAATGAAACACAACAAATAATTTGCACATTAATCACCAATTAATTGATTAACTAAAATACCCTTGTCCCCTAAATATTTATCAAACTACAGTACTCAATACTTACAGGTGCTTGATTTCCGTTAATTTCCCACAACGGTTCGTTGTAGCTCATATCCTTATAAATAAAAATATGTTTATAAATTTTTCTAACTTAAAAAAAAAATCACAGCATTTATTACACTTGTCTCAATTAATAAATAAAATTCAAACTCTTCACTTTAAAAAAATTTATAATGATCTCAGTTAATTATTATACATTCATATATATTTATTTATATAAATATACATATAAAAAAAAAATGTCTAGATGTTTATCAGATAATGTTTGAGTTTAAAGTGAAGAACCAGAGATTATCGATGGATCAAAACGCGGATTCTGCGGTATGATATCAGTCCTAACCACGCCTCCTTTCCATCTGATTCGTCGACTCAGGGGTATTATTAACTCGAGATTTATTTTGATTGGTCACATTATTATACGAGGGTGAAAACGCCCTAACATTTCAGCCCTTGCAAATAAATAGTTTATATATTTCATGAAAGTCACCGAATTTTTAAAAACATCTCTCCTAAAAAAAAAATTAAAACAAGTCATTTTTTTATTTTAAAAATTATTAGAATACCTGTGGCTTGGAAACTATAGACTTTAGCGTCTTGGCTCATAGGACTTTTTTTGAAGAGCATAAAATTTCCTAAAAATTTATTTTCAACATTTTTAATGTATCTCTCTTAGTTTGCACTCAGCGAACAACAAAAGGTAAATTTTATAAAAAAAATTGACTTCGACAATGGGCACAAGTGAAACAGCTTTAGTTATAGTAGATTTGCTATGGCACTTTTGTAGAACATTAAATTCTCTACAAATTGCAACAAATGGCACTTTGATATCTTCGGATGGGAGTATTAGAAAGTTTAAAAAAAGTAATTAAATTTACCTGCATTTCAAATAAAAAATTTTGAAATCAAATGTAAAGTACTCGAGATTTAAACTAAGGGCTCAAATTTGGCGGGAATTTTTTTATTCGTACTCTTTAAAAGTGAATTAGCGAAATTCACTTGCTAATAATGAATGTTTACTAGTTTTCACTAATTCAGTTCCAGAGAATACCAACATCGAACACAGTAAAAAACGAATTGTCAAAGTGTAAAAAAAGCGTGTGTTCAAATTCTGAGTGTTTAATTTTTAACACTTTTATGTGTCAATTTCATACACAGTATTTATCTGGTTTTAATACACAAAAATGTCATTTTATTCGAAAGTAACACTTTTTATATGTTACTGTCAAATCAGCACACAAAATGTGTTAAAAATAATCTCGACCAGCCGTGTAAAAAAAAAAATTGTTAAAAAAAAATTAAAAAAGTGTTGGCTATTGTAAACTTCAAAACGTGACACAACGACGAACTATTTTTGAACGTTTTTTAAACTTTTGAAAATTTAAGAGAAAAATTAATAAATATCCTTGTATCATTAAAATATGCTAAAACGAAAAACGTTTTGAAATAAGTCAAAATTAATTTTTTCTGAACGTATTTTGCACTGAAAAATGTTAATTTGTAGTTTTGAAATAAGTCAAAATTAATTTTTTCTGAACGTATTTTGCACTGAAAAATGTTAATTTGTAGTATTAAGTCAATTGTTATTTTCTGTGTATTGTCAGAGGTTTGAAAATCGTTTAAAAAAAGTTCCACGTTATCATGTTTAGAATAGTCAACACTTTGTTATTCTTTTTTTAAAAATTTTTTTTACACGGGCAGAACAAAAGAATTCTTGAAAAATTTTTACTTTCAACATATACATGTGTAACTTTTTTTAACACTTACAACATATTAAAGTGACACATAAATAAGTGTAAAACGATCGTTTTACACACGATTATTGATTTTGACGAACCCTTTTTTACTGTGAACTGTCAAGTTTCAGTTTCTGTACATTCGGTGGAAACAAGCTAGTTTTAGTCCAATGTCACAAGTGATGTTTCTGTCCGCGGATAGCCAGTTTCACTTTTGATTTAAACTTTTTACCTAGACAGCATTCAAGGAATGACTGCTTTACGACGCCTTTTTGAAGCAGTCTTCAAAAAGTCTCATAATTTCTTCTTTAAGATGTCATTTTTAAGAACTCTTCATTAATTCTTTAAGACTTCATAAATAAGACGTCAGTTTTTTGACGTCTAAATGTATTCTTTTTCTAACTTCTTTATGAAGTCTAAATTAGGAGCTCCTTAAGACGTCATAGTAAATTCATAATGAAGTCTTATTTGCGAAGTCAGAAAAAAGAACTCTGAGAACTTTTTTTAAAGACGTTTTACATGAATAGGAACTCATTCAGAACTCTTCAAGATGTCATTTTGCTATCTGGGATACTTGCCACATATTTATTAGAAATTTAAAATTGCTAATTTTATTTCTAAGTGATAATTCTGAATTTGTTATTAAGTTTTATATAAATGAGTGTAAATAATAACTGCGGGTGATGTCAGTCCTTGTCTACGGCTCATGCAGAATAGTATTTAGCTTAATGATGATAAAAAAATCAAGAATCTTCAGTGTTAAGATTCAGGGGTCGCTCGAAAACGTCCGAAAAATCGAAAACACTCAGAATTATTGAGCGATGTTTAAATATTTGAACTTCAGGCTGAAAATTTCAGTATATTCATAATTTTACAGACATGAACTATTGATGCCATGAGAAAGAAAAGAAAAAATGTGAATTTTTGAAATTCTTCAGCCATCTCTTGAAAATTTCTTATTGAGATAATTTTTAGAGGGGATTTTTAAACCAGCAAATTTTCGTATGAGACTCAAAAAAAAAGTCGATTTTTTTGGGGCCACCCTAAAATATATATACAGATATAAATATGTAAATAATTATTCAAGTGATAAGTACTTAGTGGCACGCGCCAGTACAAGAAATAAAATTGAAAAGTTTTCATAGAAGATTTGAAAAAACATATTGTTTGCTGTCGATGGAGGATCAGGGTAAATGGTTTATAAGCTAGAGTCAGAGTTAAGCTAGTTAGGAGGGTAAAGTGGGTAACGCCAAATAAAAGGGAGCGAAAGCAAGTAAAGTGTGACGGATCTCTTGTTATTTGAATAGCCAGTTATGGAATTAATTAAAGACGTATTAGTCGAGTGACTCTGGGACGAATCGACTTTGATATTTGCGCATTATATTGTTATGGGGGTGCATAATATTATTTATATGCAAGACAAATCTCTGTTCAATATGTGAAATATCATATCTGTCATTTTTTTTTTTTTTTTTTTTCTACTGAAACGTTTATAAATTTAATTAATTGTTTTGTAGAAGTTGAAGAATTGTTTTGAAGAATTCATTTTTGTAGAAATTGAACCATTAATTTTTTAGTTTTTTTGAAACCGAATTTTACGGTAGGGTAAGAAAAATTAAATGAAGTTGGCTCCAATAAATTAAAAATTTTATTATTTTGAGAATTTTGGTCATTAAAAGAAATTGAATTTTTTTTTCATTCATTTTTGAAAAAATTACTGCAGGTATTTTAATAATTTTTTTCTGTAGTTGAAAGTCAGAAAAACTTTATGCTAGAATTGAAGCAACCAAAAAATTCAAAGGTATTAATTTTTGAATTGTAAATTAAAAATTTTGGTAATTGAAAATTCAATTTTTCTGTTATCTTCAAAAAATATTTTTAAAAAAACTACTTAAAGTATGCCCATAATTTTTTTTTTAAGTTCAAAAAATTCGAAGATAATTTTTGAGTTTCGAATTAAGAAATTTATAATTCAAAAAATTTTTTTTCCGTCTCTTAAAAAAAAAATACATGAAGTATTTGAATAATTTTTTTCTGTAACTAAAATCTAAGAAAATTTCAAGCATCAATTGAAGTTATCTCTGATGAATTCGTGGTTGTTAAGTTCCAAATTTCAAATTATAAATTTTGGTAACCTACAAAATTTAATCTTTTTGTTTCTTCTTCAAAAATCTATTAAAAGCCTTATAAAAATTGTTTTCAGTAATTAAAAGTTCAAATAAAATCTTACAGTAAAATCAAAGTTTCCTCGATGAATTTAAAATATTTTCATCGTTTATTCCTTTTATTAGTTTTCAAAACCTACTTTAAATATTACAAACTCTACAAAATAAAAAAAAGCTAAAAAAAATTTAAGCTTCGCAATTTAAAATAATTTAAAAGATACTAATTCGGAAATTATTAAGAACTTTTTACTATTCATTTACTAGAGTTATTGAGTACTTTTATTGTTAATTTAAAGTACCCTATTTTTATGATAAAATTATAAAAGAAAAAAATTTAATATGTATACTTTAACAAAGATACTAAAAGCGCCGAATCCATGAACATTGATCCGTAGCGTCAGCTTGCATTTACGTCCCTCATATTCCAATAATATATATCTGTATATATGAAATTATATACATATATATAAACATGTGAAATATACAACTAAATAAAACTAGTATCTCTGAAAACAAAATGGTTTCATTTTAACATTTTCATTTCATATACACGGAGAAAATTTCATAGTAAAAGTTAACATCTAGTATAGTAAAATTTTGAAACAGAATTCGATTGCGGTGAATATCATTTAAATTATTAGATAAGCAGTCTGAATTGTAGTATCTCGACTATCTGGCAAAATCTACAATTATTGATGATAACCAGAAATCATAACTTTTATTATCTTAACTAATTATAACTATTATCAACATCACAATTCTTAATAACCTGATGGCAATAGTTACCATCAGCCCAAATAATAATTACTATCTAAGCTAATAAAGAATTTAAATATCGGCGGTACAGTCTGAAGCTTGTCTACGTTTAATTTTCTCTTTGTTTAACTGTGGATGTGATGAATTTCACTTAATACTTGAATGATTGCTATTTTTATGATCAAACCCAATCATTTAAAGTTATCAATAACAGCTCCAATATTTGGAAAGTTTTATTATATTCGGACTTAAACGATTTTATTGTTACTTATTTTAATTATTTAAAGGACAAAATGGACATGGCTAAAATATGAATATAAATAAAGGATTTAAATTTATATAAATTTATCCTATTTTTAGTTTAAGAATTTTTCCAACCTTGAATGGTAACAGTTACCATCTTCGATTGTAACAATTATAATCTTTAACAGTTACAATTAGCATCTTCGATAGTAATCGTCACCACCATCAATTGTTACTGTTATCATTCTCAATAGTAAAACTAATTATTTAACCACTGAAAAATTTTCCTACCATTTCAAATAGTTGAAATTTAAAATCTAGTATCATAGATAGTATAAGTAAATTTTCTCCATGTCTATTAACTGTAACAAATTATTTTTAAACAAAAAATGATTTTCTGCCTTAAAAAAAATATTGCCATATTTACTACAGATTCTTGTACAGTAACTTTATTTTCAAAGTGCATAAAATATTGAGATTAGTATATAATAAATAACAATGGTAACAAGTCTCTTTAAGTTTGAATAAATCTAGTTAATATAAATGATTAGATATGGATTACTCCCCTACTCACAATCATTTTGAAACATTTACTCGGTTCATTTATCCACGTGTTATATAACTATAGACCAAGGGGTGAATTTTTTTACTCCACTGAGTAAATAAACCATAGCAAAGTCGACCGCAAAAATTACTTTTTTATATTTCTTCTTTTTAACTTTTTATTATTGTTATTAATTTTTTTTTTTTTTTTAAGAAAAATTTTAAGGACTACAATATATATATATATATATATATATATATATATATATATAATCAGTATATTTATTTTCTGCATAAGAAGTAACTACTATGAAAAATGAATCATGTGGCTATATATGATCTACATATATATTTCATATATGGCCTATTTTTATGTATTTTCGGTATATGATTCATTTTTCTGGCCATGTATGATATTAAAGTCAAACGGATTAAATATAAAATATAAAATAAAAAAATCACGCTAAGTACATATATAACATGTGCACGTGTTGGAACAATTCAATACATAATAGTGATACAATTTTGAACGCATATCTGACACCGACGATGACAGATATATGGAGGGCAAAAAATAATTTCAGAAAAGGGAGACGCGTCTAGCAATAGATATGTAATGCCACATATTATAACAGTAGCAGTGCAACAGTACAAATTATAGTTATAACACTGACCCCTCAATAAAATCATCAAAATAATATAATAGGGAATACAATACTGTCACGCCTCGTTTATAATTTCTTTAATCGTTTATATTATATCACATGATATAGCTTACAAATTATTGGAATTGAAAAACTTAGAGGAAAGTTTTTTTTATTTTCTATTAGAAGACTGAGCTTAACAAAACGATTTAGTTAATAAATAGTATCATTATATACAAAGTCAAAGATCTTCAACCCTAACCCTCATTGAAGACTATGATATAAAAATATTTACAATTAATTATATTCAATGCTATTAAATTCTTTCAATTAACTTCTTATAATTTTTGTTCATTATGACGTCCTCCAGTTGAAGAAACTCCAAAAAGTCCCAAAAAAAATTTTCTTTTTCTAGTCATGGAGGATATCGACTATGCATTTTTATGACGAGTGACCCAAGGCTTTTACCCTATTGGGAATACCCAACACTATATAGACATTTTTTGTTCCTTACAATGTCCTGTAGTCAGAAAAACCCAAAAAAGTCCCAGAAAAATTTTTGTTTCTAACCTATGGCGCCGTATCTGACCAGGGAGTATATACCGGCTGTGTATTTTCATGAAGATTAGCCCGTAACTTTTCCCCTGTTGAAAACACCTCTACACAATACCGACATTTTTTGTTCCTTACAATGTCCTTTAGTCAGAAAAACCCAAAAAAGTCCCAAAAAAAATTTTACTTTTGAACCATAATACCCTACCTAGTCAAGAAGGATGACAACTACGAATTTTTCGAAAATTGGTTCATAACTTTTCCCTATTGAGAATACCTATATATAACATTGACATTTTTTGTTCCTTATGATGTCTTCTAGTCGGAAAACCCCTAAAAAGTTTCAGAACAACTTCACGTTCGACTTACAACGCAGTATCAGGCCAGGGGGGATAAAGGAAGAATCAGGAAGAATGCCGTCCATGTATTTTATAAAAACTAGCCCGTAACTTTTCATCTTTAGGAATAACTCCCAACAATATTAAAAGTTATTTCGACAATACAGTATCACCGCTAGGAAAAAATAATACGTAATGTAAAAAAAAAAAAAAAAAAAAAAAAAAAAAAAAAATTAAGTAAGGTTACAATGAGAACAATATAAATTTTTTGGTTCATTTAAGTATCTCATATTTATTAATATTGTACAATTATTTTCTAGTAACATTCTACAATTATAATACATATCCTCCAATTTTACACAAATATTTACGTATATCCTTCATTGTTTTTTTTAAATTTTTATTTTCTTCAACAATATAATATTTCTTTGTCCAGGTACCATTACAGAATCGTCTGTCATAAAAAGCGGGAATGTATTTAATAAATGTTTCAAAATAATTTATTAGCAAAAATATTTTGGATTAGTAAACTGTAGTAGGACTTGAAGGAAAAAATTTCAAAAAAATAAACAACAATTTTTTTTAAACTGTTTGAAAAATTATTAGTAATTTATAATTGCAATAAATAACTTGTGAAATTAACCTACAAAGGCGAACTTTCAATTGTTAAAATCGAATCGTCGATGACGGTTTATTATATCATATTATAAAGTTGTATTCAATTATTTATCATTACTATCATCATCTACTTCAAATCCGATTGTAAAACTTGATTTATTAAGCACTGAATTAGCAACAACGACAATCGGCTCCTCTTGTTTATCAGCAGTAACAGACGGAGCTGCAGTCACTGATGACGACAATAGGGACGAAGCCAATGGCGACGACGGCGATGGCGACAGTTCAACTTGCGGCTCAGCGGGATTTTTCCAATTGTTTAAATCTTTGTCAACTGTTATCGAAAATGAACCGACTTTCATGGATGAAGTTGATGAATAATGCATCGTTTCTCGATCTATTTCCGTAATACTTCCCATAGTATTATCAGTCTGTGCAT
This sequence comes from Microplitis demolitor, assembly GCF_026212275.2. Taxonomy (NCBI): domain Eukaryota; kingdom Metazoa; phylum Arthropoda; class Insecta; order Hymenoptera; family Braconidae; genus Microplitis; species Microplitis demolitor. The sequence continues at coordinate 3,433,435 of NC_068546.1, forward strand.
TGGAAACGCTTTGAGATCGTGACATTAATTTTCCTTTTCTTAGTTTACTATTTATTTTATATTTTTTCACATCATCCAGTTTTCTTGATTCGATTTCTTTAATTCTTACGTCGTCATCTGATATTTCCGTACTTTCTACTCTGAATCTATAAATTTATAATTCAATAATTAATATACAATAAATAAATTCATCGAAGCAAGTAAGTGGCTATCGGGAATCATCGGAAGTTTTCGGTTTCGTAACGTCACTGTATAGTCACGCCGTGTAATTAGATTAATTTTTTAAGAGTAGGGGTAAAAACTGACGGCAACCTAGTCACTGGGAAAACTTTGCAATAAAATCTTCCCCGAGTGTAAGTCACTATCAGAAATTTGTGGTTTTTAATGTCAAAGTGTAGTAACGGCGTGAAATTAGACTAGTTTTTCCAAAAGTGGGAGTAAAAACTGACGGAAACTTAGTCACTGAAAAATCTTTACAATAAAATCTTCCCAGAGAGTAAGTCACCATCGGAAATTGTCGGAAATTTCCGGTTTCTAATGTCAATGTGCAGTAACGACGTGAAATTAGACTAATTTTTTAAGAGTGGGGGTAAAAACTGACGGCAATTTAGTTGCTGGAAAAACTTTGCAATAAAATCTTCCTCGAGCGTAAGCTATCGTCGGAAACTGACGGCAATTTTCAGTTTGTAAATTTAATGTGTAGTTATGACGTAAGATTAGACTAATTTTTTAAGAGTGGGGGTAAAAGCTGACGGCAACTTAGACACTGGAAAAATTTTACAATAAACTCTTCCCAGAGAGTAAGTCATCGTCAGAAATTTGCGGTTTTGAATGTCAATGTTTAGTAACGGCGTGAAATTAGACTCGTTTTTTAACAGTGGGGGTAAAAACTGACGGCAACTTAGACACGAAAAATTTTACCATAAAATCTTAGAGCGTATACCACCGCCGGAAATTATCGAAAATTTTCAGTTTCTAATGTCAATATGTAGTAACGGCGTGAAATTAGACTCATTTTGAAGAGTGAGGGTAAAAACTCACGTCGGCTTGTTCTCTGAGAGGACTTTAGAATTTAACTTCAGACAATTGACAACGGAAAAAAACTTGTTCGATAAAAAAAATATTGGGACTGCTAATTAATTGTTTTAATTGTATAAATTGTCTAAGTACTCTTTATTAATCAATTGCTTGTTAAAAGGGTATTAAAAAATAACAGTCAATATTATTTAATTATTGTTATTAATAACAAACCTTCCAATTTTTTTAAAACTACTCCCAGGCTTAACAAGAGATTCTTTCTGATCAAAAATAGATTTAATGTCCTGCTTCTTCTGTTCTTCATTTTGTCTCAGTGTTAACGTGTGATCTTCTTCATCATCAATCTGGTCTTGCTCACCATCATCGTTATCTTTAGGCGGGGCTTTCCTAATAATACCATCTTCATTACTATAATAATCTGTATAAGAAATACTACCACGCCCTTCACGATTATCTTGATCAATCGCCATGCAAAAATCATTGAAATCCATCTCAATGCACGGAGTTGTCGAGTAAGTAGGACCCGTGAATCCTTGACTGTTTTTAAAAGACGAAAATTATTAATCCTAATTTCCTATTAATTGAATTCATTCTAATTATAATTACCCGTCATTACTAATTAAGCTCATGGACATGCTACTTCCACCAGTAGAAGTCGGAGCTGGTGATGACGGCTCTGATGATAAAAATGATTGGGGACCACTACTCCATCCTAAACCTTCAATAAAAGCTCATTAATCGTTAATCAAAAATAAAACACTAATTCATTAATTGAATCAAAATATAAATCATTGATTATTTTTACTATTTGGACTAGTTGGTGATGAAATATTGCGATGATCAGTCGCTTCACTATCCTGCCCTTTATAACCAGGACTAATGAATCTATAAGACAAAAGTTAATCAGCCGTTGGTTAACAGATTAATCAATTAGATTAATGGTTATGGAACATACCGAACCGGTTCTAAATCCCCAGGATGATAATCTCTATTAATAGCACCAATTGCGAGACTAGGCACCAATGAATGTGAATGAATACCTGGTGAGGAAATTTTCGGCGGCGAAGACGCGGGTGTACGGAATAAAGAGCTAGTCATCATTTCCAAAAATGAATCAAGTTGTCGCAATGACAATGCATTGTGTAGTGTTTCTAGTGGTCTTATTGGTGGTACTCCACCAAACCCTTCGATTGCTATCAAAATAATTACTCAATATATAATAACTGATTATTGGTAGTTTTTTCGTATCACCTGCATTGAAAAGTCAAGTTTCAATGCCTCTTTAGCCAGTCAAAACAATCTAATTTCGGACTAACGCGATTTAGAATCATTGGTTTTTTCCCTAGAATAGAAAACGTCTAATTTATGAGCCTGGAGTATATTGTATGCCTAGGAAGGAAAATAGATCATTTCGACCCGTGTGTGTAATTGTTTATTTGAGCCGAAGACAAATGTGCTAAACATATGGATTGGGACAACTCTCTGCTATGGGAGGCTCAAACTCTTGTCATTGTTCAAGAGAAAGTTGGGATATGCGCGTAGTTATTTCATTTGTTTCCCTATAAAAGATAAGTATCCCTAGCGAAAAAAAAACCATATGAGAATCCAGCCTAGATTTCTATGTGGGTTTCCACATGGCGATTTCGGGTAGATTCCCATACGGTTTTCTATAGTATTAGTCTATTCTTTCATTCATAGACGCATATCAATAGATGATAAACATAGAAATCTAGATTCTATAGAAACGCAGATTCCCATATAAATTTTCCACAAAGAAATCCATATACCCAAGTTCCTGTATGGGAATCCCGGTACTCTGTTTCCTATGTGAATTTCCCATATGGGAATCCATATCCTCACAGTTTCCTACATGAATTCTTATATAAATCCATACTTTTCTATATGAATTCCTATGGGTTCCCATGCAATGCCACATAGATTTTTTGATAGAGATGGCTTTCTTTTCTCATAATAAGGCAGGAATTAGAACTTTCCGGGTGGATATTGTGAAAAATTAGCTTTTTACTTCATTTCAGGTCTAAAATTCTTGAAGCAATGGCTCAAAGTAGTTATTTTCGATACATATGTGCAAAAGTAGGGATTTCGACAGGCGAAGTGACAAAACGAGTCACGTTTTCGTTTATGGCGTGTTCTTAACGAAACCGAGCATATAGTTATAGTTGAGTCTGCAAAAGAATGAGCTTTACTCCCACTACTTATCTATGGTGAAGTCCATGATTTAGCAATGGCTTCATTGTAAAACAATGGTGGCAGAAAAGTTCATTCTTTAGCAGCCAACTATAGACGAATTTAACGTAGGTCTCGTTGAGAATGTGTCATAACCTCAGATAAGTCCTATCTCTTCGTCTACCGAGATTTTTGTATTTTCAACATTTCCACACATGTGATAATAGTGTTGGTTACAAATATCGATATAATGACTATAGAATATATTGTTGAAAAATAGTTTGATTTTTTATCACCAGATTTCATGACCCAATTGGTCAGCCCCGAAATGGTTCCAAAGTATTTCATTTTGACTGGCTTTAGAATTAAAACTCTGTTTCAATGCAGGTAATTACAAAAAGTATAGTGTGTGGCATAAAACACGATTTCAGACTTGGTATCATGGCAAACCTGACCTTCGGCTCTAGTCAACCTTACTCTCATCTGAAATCGTCTATTTCAACCTTCGTCACACAATATACTATTAAAAATATGTTTTTGAATACAAGGGATAAAAATAGGCTCGAGTAAATTAAAATAATGCCTATTTTTGACCCTTGCCAACGAATTTAGATATCGATAATTACCGGCCACCGCAGAAGCGTGCGCTGGTACCATGTCTTTGAGATTGGGGGCGCTAGAAGAACCACTGATAACCGCAGTACTGAACAGACTATTGGCTGATCCGGTAAGTTTTTTGCTGACATTGTATCCCAACAGCTTGAAATAACTCATCTGCCCGGAGATACTGTGACGATGGCGCCTTGCTGTGCAGGTAGGGTTAGGTTGAATGATCGTAGGTCGTGTGTCTGGGGACGATAAGGATCGTTGCGTTTGGAGTTTGGATAAGGAATTAATTATTGTTGTTTCAGTAGTACTAGTTATTGTTGATATTGTTGTAATTATAGCAGTAGTTGGTTTTTTTTTAATAACTGTATCGTGCTTGCAGTCACTAATATTTGCCATTGAAACATTCGTATCATAACATTCATAATTATCATACAGGAGTAATTTACAATTAAAATTTTTGGGATTTATTACATGCTTAGTCGACTCGGTCGTTATTATTGATACGGGTAATGAATTTTTACGATATGGTTTTAATTTTTTGTTATTTTTGTTATCGACATCTTCGGAATTACTATCGATGGTTATTTTTTTATCATCATTAATATTATTATTATTACAACAATTATTTATATTAATGTTTTTTAATTGATAACATGAACAATTGGTAAATTTCCGTGATAATGAACGATTGAAATAGGTGTGTAAATTAATACGCTCTGAGGGACTTAAATCTTGATGAATTAATTCAGACACATTGCAATTGTAACAGTTACATTGTAGTTGACACGGTGATAGTGAACGCGAACGTTTTTTTTTTTTAACACTTGGGACTTGATGTAGGTCCTGGTGATGATCGTGATGATGAAGTTTTATCAACAACTCACCAGGTGGTACATCCAGACGTGGAAGTACTAACGTAGATTGTGATCTAGCAGTACGTTTTTGCTGATGAATAATCGGTTGTTCGGAAAATTTAGCTGCTGGTGAACTAGAGATCGGCGAACCAAGGGACGTATTGTGGAGAGTAATCAGCGGTCCTGAATGACAATCCAATGAGGCTTTCAATGGCGCTGGTAAATCTGGCGAGCTTAGAGTGTGAGGTAATATCACGGGGATTCCCAGTAAATTTCGCGACTGCTTTGTTTCGGGTATTTGGTTTTTATGGTAAGAAGCTGATGGTGTTGCAGAAGAATGTGAATTTATCGACCGAGTTGACCAATCTGTCCGGGAATTCCCGTCTAGGTTGAGGAATATAAAAAAAAAATAAAAGAAACAAAAAAAAAGAAAAGAAATAGAATTTAGTTTAACCATAACCAAAAGAAGTTTCTTTTAAAACTCATAAATTAAGAAACCGAAATTTTGAAAAATTTAATTGAATTCGATAGATCGATTACAGTAGATAGTTTCGATTCAAAGAAACAAATCGATTTACAATTTTAAGTTTTGAATTGTGTTCAATTTTTTTAGTATTAAACGTAACTTTTGTGTGAAATTTTTGTTAAAAGTCTCGGAGTTCAAATTTTTTTTAATTTCAAATTAAGAAAAAAAAATTTAATTGCGACGTCAAGAAAAAATATTTGAAAAAGTTTTCATATATGTTTCTATCATAAAATTTGATTTCTTATGGAATTTGAATCCCTTTAAACTAAAATAAAATCTACGCAATTCTAAACGTAAAAAAAATACATATTTCAATTATGAGTAAAATAAAAGGCGATTTTTTAATTTTATAATTAATAACAAAATTTCGTGAAATTTTTACAAACAAATTGATAGATTCTAATTTTGATAAAAATCGATTTTTTAATCACGGTGAAAGAAAAGTTTCTCCAGATCTTTAAAAATTTTTTCAAAATAACATTTAGAGAAAAGAAAAGATTATTTTTAATTTTAATATTTTTTAGTGAAGTATTAAATTCAAAAATTTGTTGACTTTTGAAAAAGACGATTTTCAACTTGGAAATAGTTTGAAATATTGAACTGTGATTGAAAACAAAAGTTACTGTCAACATTTATTAAAATATATTGCAAAGTAATTTATAGAAAACGTTCGGTATCAGGATTTTGACAAATTAATATAGAATACACGCAAAAATTCAAAATATCGGTTCTGATAAGTCGACGGCGGCATGACTGTTTCGAAATGTGCCTTATACTGTATATGAAATCGGTATTATACTCGAGTGTGAGTTTTGTGGCACGAGTGTTGCCAACACACAAGAGTATAATACTCGATGTCACTAGATGTATACAATAGTTTATGTAATGAATGCACGAAGAAAAACGCCATTGAATATCTAAAGTCAGCGTTATGCAGTCAGAGTTATGAAAATAATTAACTTTATTATTATTAAAAAAAATTTATACTTCCGGAAATTGAATACTTTGTTTAGTACTATTCACTTAAAAAAACTTAACTCAATAAAAAAAAGTAATCTTTGGTGTTATGTCGTATCAATTAATAGAGATATGTAAGGTTAGAAAATTCAGCTGACGTTGCCTTGATCTACACATGCGTGAGCTGATTAATCGAATGCGCATGTGCAGTCTAGAGATTTTGGTCATGTTAATAAGGCAGCCAAATTCAAAGTGACGTCATAAGAGATAAAAGTGATAGATAAGTCATTGGCTTGAATTATTGAGTAGGGATATACTTCGCCCATTTCACTAAAATTCAGTGGTTTAATATAAAAATCAGTGTTTTCATATATATTAAATCACTCTTTTGACCAATCAGAAAGGATTGTATTTTAATATAAAATTTTATAAGGCTCTTTAGTCAGTTAGCGGCGTATTCTTCGGCATGAGTTACATAAAATTGATTTAATGAAAATAAAAGAATAAATACAAAAACTAAAAAAATAGAAGTAATTAAAATTAATTCGGATTATTTTTATTGAAGAAGGTTAGTTGTAATGCACACGCACACTCGCACACAATATTCATAAATTTATCGTGCAAAAGCCAAGCAAGCATCGAAGTTAAAAATTAATTTTACTGTGAGATATAAAAAATAATTTGAATCTTATAACCAATTACTATTGCAGTGTTTTAATAATTTTAATTATTATTCATTTTAAAAATTAAGATATTAAAGAAATTAATGAATTTTTTTTACAAGAGCGTTAATAAATTAGTTAATTTGTTATACAAAATATTATTAATATTTTTAAACCTTAGGATTGAGGATTCAATTTTTTCCAAGGCGGGATTTATTTTTTATTTTTAATATCTACTGGATGAATCACAAATAGAATTTTAAACAATTACAGTAATTGATTAAAATAATATATATTTTGTGGTTCAAACGATTGATATTATTTATAAACAATAAATTGTTTTATTAAGGGGCTGCCACACGCACAATAATCGCAGAGCCACTGAGTTATTTCAAATAAAAATTGATAAATCAAACAAAATTAATAACATGAAAAAAAATTAAACGCTTCGTCTTCATTATTTTTTTATTGAGAAAAGTATCTAATCAAAATAAAACAAAACATAAATTATAAAAACAATAGTATCATAAATATAATAAAATAATAAATTATTATCTTTTGTGCAGATAAAAGCAATAGAATAACGAAAAATTATAATTTAAAAGAAATAAAAAAAAAAAAACATACCTTCTCGATTTACTGCATCCAGACTTTGATACTGCAGCTTTTCTGCAGCTACAATAATAAAAATACAAACACGGAAACGCAAAATAGATTGAAATAATTTTAAGATAGAGGGGAAGTAAAGTCGCTTGTTATGGGAGAGTTGCCACATTTTTTTTAAAACTAAGATTTCAAATGACAATCATGTCGCGACATGAGCGTAAGGCTTATAATGCATTGACATGAAGACGAGCGTAGAGGTCGCTACGAGCTGTAGGCTAGTAAGCGACAACCACACAAGTTCTCATATGTCAATGTATCATAACCTCAAAGCAAATGGCGTGATCAGGATTGTCATGTTCGCTTCGTAGTCCACCTGTAGGATACATTATTTTTGCAAACCCTGCTATGAAAGTTCAATTTTCGAGAAGTCAAAAATTATAATTTTATTTTAAATCAAATTTTTCAAGGATATTAAGTTGTCGATCGTATTCGATACATATCACATGAGCGACAAAAAGTAATGCGTTGTCGCAACGTGTGGTGGCGTTTCACTCGCTTCAAGTACAATCACGTCGTTAGTTATAGAGAGAAAAATTAAATAAAGTCACTGGTCGTGACATCTTATTACTGCGTTACTATAGTGAATTTAAAACGGTAAAGTTATAGGCTATTTAGCGCACAAGTGCGGTTAAGGAGGTTCAACCAAATCTAATGTAAAAAGGATTTTCCAACTTTAAGATTTGAAACTTAGTATACATGTAAAGAAGTACTTTATCAATGTATTCTCAAAATTTTATGATCCACCGTCTAGTTTTTTAGAAAAAAAGGTTTAAAAATGACGTTTTTAAAGTTCTTATACACAGGCTCTTATGGCAGACAAGCTACCGTCATGACTTGTTCGATTTTTTTAATTGTTAACCTCCCAAGTTTAAGAAATAAAAAACCAAATGCCATAAACTTGAATATTTTTGGAATATTATAAGATTTTAACAATATAGTGTTACCGTTGTAATTATTTAAATAATTAAAGTTAAACTTTATTATTTAATCTCGTTCATCAACAGAGATACATATTATTGAGGGTTTGGCAACGTCGCGGAAGCAGCTGAGAGAAAAATTAAAGATAGAAATAGATTAATAAGAGAGACAAGATTAGAAATAAATTTTTCCCGCTTTAATTTGAATATCGATGTGTAAGAAGTTATAACGCGCTGTTGCCAAATCTTTTTATTAAATCATACGAGTCAAAAATAACCAAGTAATTTCATTACTTTCTCTAACTAAATAAGTAATAAATATTAATTTATGAGTTGGTTGTGTTATTATAAATTAAAATAATGAATTGTCATAACTATTCGGATAATTTAGCAAACAAAAAAATTCAAACACTACTTTGACTCACTAGTGTCGGTCGAACTTTCTTAAGTAAAATGTAAAGGCAAGGCTGAATATATTTGGCACTTCCGACACGACTTACAGCGCTCGAAAATTGAACTTAAAGCAGGTGTTGCAAAAAAATAAACAGAATAGTGGGAGAAAGCCATTTTTCCCTGAGGGCAGTCATAAAACTTAACCTATAACGTAACCTAACATTACTAAATCTTTATTAAAGTCGCATATATGCCTCACTTAATTAATAAGAATAAAATTTTTTTTTGACAGCAAAAACATTCATTTTCACTATTGTTTTTTAAAATGAACTATAAGAATTATGTTTTAATTTATTTTTTGAATACTAGTGCGGCATCTCTCCGTCACATAATTTGTTTCCTACTGTAATAAATTTCCTCAAATAAATGATCAATTTATAAATTTTCTGCACTTAACCGAGCTCGCATTCCCGTTTAATTATCAGAATCCATTTTTTCACCAAAAAAATAAAGAGTTTAAGAGTTTAGGAGATAAGAAATCATGCAACATTCATCGTGCGTAAATGTTATTAGTTTTATAGCTTAATTTTAATAGAGACCATAATAAAAAAGGTGTATTAATGTAAAAATTTATATTATCAATATATTGATAATAGATTTAAAGATTTACAAATATAAAGATATAATTAACGATAAAACATAGACAGACTTACTTTTATCAGGTTTGTCTTGTCGTTGATGATCGTAACTTCGTGCACGGGGTTCGCAAATATGAGCAGCTTCGCGCTCGCGTCTTTGACGCTGGCTCGCCGCCAATTGGCTACCCAACCTTGCAGCTTCATGACCTGCTACAGTTCTCGCACTAATGAAAATTCAAATGATTGCATTCAATATTTGGTACTCAATTAAAGTAATTAAATAAAATGAATGAATAACCTGATGGGGATAGGCGCTGAACTTTGAAGAAACCCACTATCGTAAGGTTCATCCATCATATTAGGATCTAAATCCATCATATCAATAGCACGACTAGTAGTTGGACTTCCAAGAGTCGAATCTGGTTGGTCAGTTTCGATTAATGGAGGGGACGGATCTGAAGTCGGTGGAGGACTGATTAGATCATCATCTAGAGGGCCTAGTTCATCATCTTCTTCATCAATTCTTGGATTACATTGAGACGATGTTTCTTGCTGCAAGATTACGATAATTATTATTAATTATAATACTAATTAATTATAAAAAAAGAATACTTACTAAATTATGACTACTTTCATTGCGCGAATGTGGTCTGAACCCTGGTCCAGGAGGTAAATTTTTTTGCACACAACAATTAACACCAGGACTGAAGTGTAATTCAACATGGAACCTTTCCTCGCTGCTTGGGTCTTTTGTCGGATCTTCATACAACATAACAACTATTTGTGACATATAGTTAAGCTCCGACACCATACTGACGTATTCCATAGCACGACGCCACTGTTCGTCTTTGACCATGTCCAACAAACCACCGTATCTCAACACAGTTAACAAAGAATGAACGTGACTCTCGCTTGTAAAGTACAACCGTGTTCGCACATGTCTACCAGGACTCGAAACTCCGTGGGAATAACGCGGGTTCAAACGATTCACGGTTTCGTCACCGGACTCTTCAATGTTGCGCTGCAAATCCGCGCGAATTTTTCGTAACAACGGGGTGCATATGCCCTGGCCAATCGTAAGTTTTTCTTGAACTGTCAAACCGTATTCCTGAGGTATCACAATGTCTGCTAAGTACTTTGCATAAATATACAATTCTTCGGCATGATCAAATTGCAGGGTATGATTGTTGTGTTGCAAATCATATTTAATACAGTCGTATATATCGGGGATCTTTGAAATATCGAACCGTTTGTTTTTTGTACAAAAATCTTTCTCTATTTTACCCCATCGGCGACCCATCAGTTCCCATGTTTCTCCGTGATATAAAATAGCATCTAAATGTCAGTGAATTTATTGTCAGAATATTGTAGTAGTTAATTTAATTGTAATATTTATTTTACCTTTTGTTTTAAGATCGTCTTTTTTAATTCTCACAATATCCATTAACTTGTGTATCAACATTTGCACATGCTGACAACATTTAACTGGATTTTTAACAAAATCTAATGCATCGTTTATACTTATGGCATTACCGGGATTTATTTGGTCTCTATCTTCTTTTGTGAATTCTCTATCTTGTTGCAATAATTCGTGTAATTTTGTTTTAACCCTAAAATTATATCAATTGTTGAAATTTTATTTACCCGATAAGAAAACTGTATTAATCAGAATAAATTGAAGCGATTTAATTTGTAATCGGAGGAGGAAGGGGGCTGATTAACTAATAGCAGCTAGAATTTTAGTTCAAAAAGAAAACTATGAATTATAACGATTTCCATGTATGCATTTAATATTTAAATTGTAGGGAAAGGGGAGTTTGTATTGAAATTTATGAACTTCGTCCTACAATGTATTAACTAACTATTTTTAGAGAAAGATTAAAAATATTTTCCTTGTCACAATCTTATTGAAATCTTGCGCTAACCTGGTCACCAGTGTTCTAGTTGTCTACGTCTTAATATGACTGAATTTTGTTGCAGACACTAGTAAAATATTTTAAATCGCAAGTCTTGCGCAGGACTTACAAAAAAAACTGTGTTATGTATCTAAAGAACTGTGCAAGCTAATACGTGGCTTGTTGATAAAATTACTAACGCATTTCTTGAGCAAAACTTGCGCCAGAAATTTCTTACAGATACTCACGCATGGCTTGCGCCAGATTTTCTCAAGAAGCGCTAAATACATATCGTAGGCCAAAAGAAGGGGTAAAGTGACAGAGATAGTTATGTAGCGTTACTTGAGCAAATCTGGCGTAAGTCATGCGTGAGTTTATCTTTAAGAAATTTCTAGTGCAAGTTTTGCTCAAGAAATGCGTAAGTGATTTTATCAACGAGCCATGTGTAAGATATCTGCAATATTCTATCGTACAATATCATGTGCAAGTCATACTAAAATCTTTACTTTAAATCTTGTATTAATATCTTGTGACAGATCTATAGGCATATAAAAACGTAGACATGCAGAAATTTCCGCAAGACACTTTCACAAAATTAACGCAAGACTGCTACAAGATTGTCTTTCATGTCATCTTGTGCAAATCCATATATTAGTATCTATCAAAGGATTTTTGTGATCATTCTTGACCAGTAACTTGCAATGGAAATTATTACATGGGACTCAAACTAATAAATTGTAAAAATATCTATCGCTTTTTACCGTTTAGTTTCCCAGAAAATATTTGAATACCTATCAACAAACTAATCAACCAATAAATAAAAAAGATACTATCATTTTAACTCTAAGTGTCTTTTTGTTTGAAAAATAAAAACTTTACTTTATGATTCCCACTTAATATTAAAATAAAACATAACCATAGAAACTTACATATTTTGATACTTGCTACTATCACAATCATTATCCAGTAACCCATTAGTATTAGCACTTTTAACCATTTGTACTAAAATCGGTGTAAGCTCCCCCTCAAGGGCCAGTAACCCTTTAGCAAATGCCGCAGCGGTCATTTGAACTCTCCCCTCATCGCTCGCGTAAATTTTCAAATCATGTCGGAATGTCGAATGTAACCTCAATAATCCAAGACCTTGGGCGCCAGCATATTCACCTTTACCCCATAATAATTACAGTTATAAACCATTACCATGAACAATAGGAAAATAAATTATTTTATTATTTAAATATCAAAAAAACTAGTGTAATCGGCTAAAAATAAACAAATTACAGTCAATGATTATGATCGATAATACACGTAAAAAAAGTGTAGTTGAATTTACCACAATTGGGGAAACATATACTACACTGACTAGCAATATATAGGATCACTACACATTTAGTAATGGCTACTAGCCTATTGTGGTACGCAAACTGTAATAACATCTACTACTGTCGTAGGTTAAATCAACTCTTTGGTAAATGACAGCTGTGGTTCTTACTACTCCACATCATAGATTCAAATTTTTATCCTTAATTTATTTATTAAATATATATTCATTGATATTTGTTATTTTTCATGGTATTTAAATAGTTTTAAAAATTTTTTAATTTATATCATATTGTTGACACAAAGAGTTTTTAAATATATTAAAATGGATTTGTAAATAATTAATTCGAAATGTCATACGCACTAAATTTTTAAAGTAGATTTTTTTTCTATTCGTCATGATATTTATTTTTCATTTGGAATTATCGTTATGAAAAATTAATTTTTGTATTACTAACATAGTTTCATTGAATATTTAATTTTTGTTGATATAAAATGCAAGAGCCTAATTTTAAAGGTTTTAATTCATACATTTAAAGATGTAGTAATTATAACTACAATTGTGGAGCTAGTACAACCACACAGTGGGGTAAAAAAGTTGAAGGTGGCGCTGTTGTTTTCGTTTGTCAGTCATTTTACTCCACATTGGAGTAGATTGTACAAATTATGTGATATTGTGTTCTCCAAAATAGAAATACCAACTAATTCTTATAAAATTGTGTGGTTAAAGAAACCACAGGATAAGTTTTCCATATTACATTGAGTTGCAACTGAGCTTACAAGTTTTTACCCTAGTCGAATAGTAAATAGAACTACTACTGTAGAGATTAATCTTATACAGTCATTTATGCTACTCCATTTGTCGATACGATGACCATGAACTGTAGTTCAATTATTGCTAGTGTAGTATGGAAAATTTAACTCCAGCATTTTTTTACGGTATATTGATTACAAATAGTTGATTCAATAACAATGATAAAATAAAAATTGATTCATAAAAAGCATAAATTAGCGCATGATACGAACCACTAAGGTGTCTACCTTGACCACCTGGATACATGCAACGAAAAATTCGGCCCAATTCTTCAGCTTGAATCCTTCCGGCCGGTGTTAACTCGCCGCCCCACTTTAATATCAATACGAGCGAGGGTTCACCTAAACGATCTATTTTTTAAAAATTCAATTAACAATTATTACTAGTTTCCTTTTACTTATTTATTAGTGATCGTAATGACTTATTGACTATAAAATGAATTGAAAATGATGACCATACTGTAATTGTTACCGTCATCGGAAGAACTTCCTCGTGGTCTACCACGTGGCTGATATTTCATTTGTACTTTACGATTTATCCCTGAAAAGTGCCCGTACCTAAAAAATATTTTTTTATTTAATGTGCACTAGAAAAAATAAAAAAGGCGAACAATTACTAACATTTCCAAGACACTTTTTAACTGTTCTAACTTTCCCTGCTTTTCTTCTAACTCAGGGCCAGCGGCACGATGTTGAATTTCGGCCAACAAACTCCTCGCAGTATCTAAAATTTCTTGTAATTGTTTAGGCCGTTTTAATTTGACGTGTCCATGTTTGTAGCCATCGTATTTTTTGAATATTTCAAAAAATTTTGGGTGCCGCACTTCGACTTTCATTTTTTGTTTCGGTGTACGGTCGCCGTGTCTTATTACTGCTACTACACAACGCAATTCCATCCTTGAAGGTATGGAAAATAGTTATTTTTAATGTTATTGATTAAAATAAAGGAATATTAACCCTTGACGGTCACATGAGTTCCTATAGACCAATTGTGATCGTTACCCTAGTGGATTTGAATTACAGTGATTACCGTAATTCACTGTAATTTACGGTATTAGGAACAATTACGGTAAATGTACGGTATTTTTCAGCAAAAGTACAACATTTTTACCGTAAATTTGCAATAAGAAAACGTTAATTTACCATAAAATTGCGACAAGACTGCGGTATTTTACCGTGAAGTTAAGTATTGCACTGTAAAAATAAAGAAACCTACGGCGCTTACGGTAAAAATGCCGCAAACAATGGTAAATTACCGTACATTACTGTAAATTGCAGCAAATTTGTCGTAGAAATAGTATATTATACAGTAAATCGAGGCAGAATGCGGTAAACGACCGTAATTTGGATACGCCAGGGTATTTCTATCAGAAGTGTGACCGTCGAAGGTTTAATATAAGATTTTATGTAACTCATGCCGAAGAATACGCCGCTAACTGACTAAAGAGCCTTATAAAATTTTATATTAAAATACAATCCTTTCTGATTGGTCAAAAGAGTGGCTTAATATATATTAAAACACTGATTTTTATATTAAACCACTGAATTTTAGTGAAATAGGCGGAGTATATCCCTACTCAATAATTCAAGCCAAGGACTTATCTATCACTTTTATCTCTTATGACGTCACTTTGAATTTGGCTGCCTTATTAACATGACCAAAATCTCTAGACTGCACATGCGCATTTAATTAATCTGCTCACGCATGTGTAGATCAAGGCAACGTCAGCTGAATTTTATGACCTTACATATCTCTATTAATTGATACGACATAACACCAAAGATTACTTTTTTTTATTGAGTTAAGTTTTTTTAAGTGAATAGTACTAAACAAAGTATTCAATTTCCGGAAGTATAAATTTTTTTTAATAATAATAAAGTTAATTATTTTCATAACTCTGACTGCATGACGCTGACTTTAGACATTCAATGGCGTTTTTCTTCGTGCATTCATTACATAAACTATTGTATACATCTAGTGACATCGAGTATTATACTCTCGTGTTGGCAACACTCGTGTTGCCAAACCCACACTCGAGTATAATACAGATTTCACATGATTTATAGACTATTATTTAATAACTTACATTTTTCCAAATGTTGTAGGTACAATCGGTGGATCGTCTAATTGAAATGGTACACTCCAGGGTATATGTAATGTTGGTGCCAATTCACGAAGTATCATATTCCCTAATATTTTAGCACAGTCATCGTAATATTTATTTGAATTTTTGACAAAACTAAACCCATTAACATCACATACAAATGACTTCCCATTAGCTCTACAATAAAAACTTTTAATCAAAAATTCTGTTATCTCACAGAATTTAAATTTCATCACAAAATCTTAACTAATTGTCGGTAATTAAAAAAATATGTCTTCATAACATGAAAATTTTTCATCTCAGTGGGATTTTTTTTTTTTTTACTGAATTAAAAAACTTTTCGTAAAAAAAAGAAAAATTAAAAATTATTAGAAGACTAAAAATAAAAAAATTATATTGTAGAAATTTATTTTTGAATAAAAATTTTATTAAATACCTTAAGAGATCAAATCCACAAACAGTTTGTTTAAAAGCAAGACAAACTTTACGACTGATTAGTTTTTCAACATTACTAAGGATTACCGGATAGCGTATTTCTTTTCCTTCGGAATCTCTTTCAACTTTTCCATCCAACGCGGGGCTTTTTCGTGCTTCTGCATGAGCATAATCAGGCCCCACTGTGTAAACTTTAACATCTGTACCATCAGTTGGCATAAAGTCTTCATAAATATATGACCCAGTTTTACGGACCCGGGATTCTGGAGAGTAAACACTGCTCCGACTTCCGATCTATTGATTTTAAAATCAATATTTAGATTTATTCAAGGTGTTTAAGATCCAGATATTGAAATAATGAATAATAGATCATTAAATATAAATGCTATTCAGCAAAAAATTGCAAAATTTCGCTGTATTTTCCTGTTCCACTAGGTTCTCGAGCCGCAGATTAGAATTTGTGATTAATAGTAAGCCTCGCATACAAACCCACGTATGGGGAAGGGAGGGGCAAAACGGGGTATTTAGGAAATAGAAAGTTTTCGGTAACTCAGATACGTTAAGTATGGATATCAGATAATTTTGTCCAAATTTTTTTCTGAGAAAAAAGCCCTAAATGCAAAAAGACGCAGACCCGATACTTTACTCTATGAACTAACGAAGTTCACTTCAATTTTTTGACAACTTTGTTTTTGGTTAGGAGAAAAACTTGGACAAAGCTTCCATTTACTGTACAAGTGCAACAAAAATAATACCGTTTATCAACTTGAGTGCGAATAGAGAAACAAATGAAAACGCATCTTTTTTTTAATGATATTCAAAGTGGACGGAAAAAATTTTCAGCTGCCGTTAAAAAAGTTTCCATTTTTGGCGGGCAAAATGGGGTACTCTCTAAAAAAGGTGAAATCAAAAATATCCGAAAATTAAATAAATTTGACTAAGGTATCCTCGAGTCATAAAGCCTGTTGGGTAATAAGGACCAAGTGAAAGAAATGATATTTAAAATAATCGCCTCCGCTAAAGGCTACTCTAGTAGAAGGATCTTACATAGAGATGTTACGAGAAATTTATAGAGTCCCGATACCACGTTCCCTGTCTTCTATATTTCATCATCCTTCATATGCTGTCGTAGCGCAGAAGAAATTATAAAAAACAATCTAGTCTTTTGACTCTTAAAAAGGATACTGATAGTTTTAAGTGCTGTTGAGCAAAGCAATCTAGTCTTCTGACTAGTGATGTAAAGCTAAGCATGTGCTCGTCATTTGACGTTAATTGACCAACTAAAAAAAATGACCGCCGGTCATTATTTGAATTTAATGTCGATTCCCACGAAATGAGAATAAAAAATTTATTAAAAATTTAACCAAAAAATGACCGAAAAATTTTTGACGGTCATTTTCCATCTAAGTAGTTGAGCAAGCCAAATTTGTTTATTATCGTCAGAATTTTTGGATAAATTTCATTTTAAATATTTAAAATATTAAGGTTGCATATAAAATACGTTGTTTTTTTTTTTTTTTAGAGGAATTTTCGTAAAAAGAAAAAAAAAATGCTCATGAATTTTTGCGACTGACCAAAAAAAAAAAAAATGACGTCAATTGACGAGCATTAGCTACCGTTATTACCCACCGGTACCTTAATTTACATAAATAAAAATTATGTGTCCCATAATTATTAGATGTAAAGGAAGAAAAAAAAAATTTTAATAGTTTTTATCATAAAACAAAAGTCATTAATATTTTTTGACTGAGACTTTCGATTTTTGAAAAAGTTCCAACAAAAAAAATTCAAAATATTGCTCAATCATATTTACAAAAGTCATTTTGGAATGTTTAAAAAATATTTTAAAAAACCAAATTTTTTTATAAAATTTTGGGGGTACCCCATTTTGCCCTTCCTACCCTTCTATATTTTTAGTACTCGTTACGTAGCTAAAACTAACTGAAGTCGGTCATATTCATAAATTAATTAATAACTAGTGCTAAATAAAATACTCAAAAATAAAAAAAAAATCTCATAACAAATAGTTCGATAAATAATAAAGTTTAAAAAATGCTACAATGATAATCGGACAGTGACGTAGACTGCAAACTGCTTATCAATAAATATTGTACTAGACACAATGTAACATAAACGATAAAAATAGATAAATATTTACTTTACGGAATAATCTCTGACTACCACCGCCAGCAGAAGTAGGATAATAAATATAAATATTATGATCTTCAGCAGACACTGGTTTTTCTACAAATGGTTTATTAAATGTAACACCATTAACTTCAACATGATCCTCAGACTCAACTAGCTCATGATCTGAAAAAAAATCTTAGTTCTTTGCATGTCAAATTATTGAACGTCTAACACAAAAATAAGTAAACAAAAATGATTATTAACAAATTGATCAAAAATTAAAACACATCAGAGCTTATATAAAATAAAATGAGGAACAAAAATAATAGTCAAAGTGTTTTTGCTATTAATTAGTAAGAAATACAATAAATAAATTATGAATAAGTTCACTTACGTTTTGGATCAGCTGAATCGCGATCTAAGACAGCGTAACGAGGTATTTCAATTCCTTCGCTTTCTAAAATAGCGTAAACTCTTCTTCTATCCTGTGATTTAATTTAATTCATTAATAAGAAAAAATATTTGTTGATTAATTAATAGATTAATGAATTAACAGTAAATACCTGAATATCGTATTGCATTGGAAGATTATTAATAATAAAAGGATTGCGTAAATTAGCATAACTAATAGCTTTATCTAATGGAAACCCTTTGCTGTGGAAACTAATTAAGCAGTCGACAACAGGCCATTCTTCAACTGGCTCCTTGAATAATTAAATAAATATTAATATGTTTGTTTTTGTTGTAAATATTTAGTGGGAGATATAAAAAAATTGTTTGTTACTTTAAGTATAACTTCTTCAGCAAAGACAATGACTTTTATGTATTCAAACTCTTCGAGTCTGGTTAAAATTTCTTTCATGGGTTTGCTCTGTGATTTTTTGGCCATGGCGCATATTCCCACCAATACTTGTTTGCCCTCGCCTTCCAGGTCATTTTCGACCATACACCCATCATCATTATCACACCCGTCCGACAGTTCGCCCTATAAGTAATTAATTTATTTATTTACTAATTTATTATTAATGTGTAAATTATTCGTTGTGTTTCATTAACGAGGGCATTATGACCAAGGCCTAGATTTGCAGTAGACTATTTTTTTGTTAGTTGAAGGTGATGAGTAGTAAAAAAGTATATTCATAAATATTTATATGAATTTTGGTCCTTATAAATATCTAGGCGGTGATAAGATTTGTAAAAAACAAATTGATGGTGATTTTATAAATTATTTATTGGAAATAAAATAAATTATAATGATTTGTTAATCAGCCGCTGTGACGGGAGCTGGCTGACCGTTTGAATTAACGAAATAAAAAAAATTTTTCAAATAAAAAAGATGCGTGGAAGCAGAAATTTTTTAAAAGTCTTTTGTTATTGAAAATAATAAATTTATAAATATTTAATCATAAATCCGGTGGCTGCGAAAGCCAGTGGCTGGAAAAAGGTGTCACTTATTTGAGAGGGTTGATTAGTTTTTTTTTTCGCGCCACAAAAAATTTAGTTTTGAGAAAAATGCGTTTCAAGTTATAAGTATGACATACTGCGGTACAGAGACACTAGCATACATATCTCTGTAGAAACCAAATTGTTAATATCTCATAAAAAATAAATGAGTAAATTTCTCTAAAAGTACGTTGTGAAAATAACAAAATAGATTTAGTAGAAATTTAAAATCAGAATAACTTTGACACAATCGTCCTAGCAACGGAACCTCAACAATAAACAGCTCATCACTTTAAATAAAATAAAATAAAGAATGAAAATGAAAGCTTACAATACAATCATCACAGTAACAGTAATCCAAATCATCAAAATCATAATAATTAAAATCATTATTTAAATTACGTTGCCGCCATTTTTTTAATCTCCACCAATCTTTCCACCATGTCCACTCCATCCCTTAATTGTACTAATTTTTTTTTCTCACTTATTATTATTACTTTATAATTTAAATTTAAAAAATAATAAATCATTTCAATAACTAATTCAATACATATTTATATATCGTTATTATTTATATAATATTTTTTTCTCAATTACATATATCTCTTTATCCATCACAATCAATCATATTATCTTTAAATATTTCAATACTATCATCATTACATACGATATTTATCACTCACAACAATAAACTCTAGCAATAAATTACCCGAACACAATTTGAAACAAAAATTAATATCCAAAAGTCAGTTTTCTTTTCAATCATATATTTTACGGTTAATTACACAATCAACTTGATCTAATAATTATCCATTAATATTTATTAAATAATTAAAACTAAAATTAAATCACAATAACAACTATTGTACTTAATCGCGCGTTATTCAACGCTCAACTACTTTTTACTATTCAACAGACTAAAGAATATCAAACTTTATTTTTCCTATATCTACCTCACTTTATCTATAACAAATATATAAAATTTTTCTCACTCTTTTGCCTTCAAACCAACACATATTTATTATCTTATTTCTATATTTACGTTTATAGTATCACTTGTATGTATACATCTCTCTCTATATATATACAAGTAAATTAACATGTGACGTAAACAATTGCGATAATAATTTAAATTATTATTCATTCGTTATTTTAGTGTCAGACCAGGCAAATAATTGTAAATTAAAATCCTACTGTCAAAAATATTTTTAAATCTCAATTACAAAAAAAAAATAAATTTTAATTGACATCAAACTCCCATTAATTTTCTTAATTAATCCCCGTCAAAGATCAATTGTAATTACTCTAGTTCAAAGTAATTTGATTAATTAAACAAATTAAGTTTTTTTATTTAAATAATTTAATCAAAATTAATTAATTAAATAATACCATAAGACGCCAATAAGGTTCCGCTTCATCACAACTAGTGACACAAACATTAGGTAACAATGACGAATTATCGCACGATACGATGGTAAATTTAATGTCACTTATTGTTAAATTTTTGTTATCATTATTGTGATTGTCATCATTATTTAATTTTTTGTTTTTATCACTGAAAATTATTTTTAATTATTAATTATTAATTATTTATTAAAAAAAAAAAAGAAATTACCCCATATTTGTAATGTATGAAATAAATGCATTTTTACGTAAATTTTTAAATCGATTTAAAAACCACTGCCAAATAGGTAATAAAAAATTCCACAAATTTTTAGCCATTTAAAAAAAATTAATTAATTAAATTTAATTAACATCGCACGGAATTTAAAAATAACAATTTTTTTATTTGAATTTTTTATTTATAAATAAGTTATATTTTATGAGTGATCAATAATTAATAATTAATATCGATGAAATAGTTCGAATAGTTAAAGAATAACTGATGATGATGATGTTAATAATTTGGCGCCACTAGTAAATTTATATATTTATTTTTTTGACGTACTATAAATAGTTTGATTTAAATTTAGAGATCTTACATGTCAATGTGTTAATATATGTGCCAACGACCTTTGCTGTGTCAATTATTATTGTTGTTTAATTTAGAACTTAAGCCAGTCTGCTGTCATCAGTCAATCGGGCAGCATTTTCATTCTATTTGTGTTTTATTTCAATTTTTTTTTCCTTTTTATTGCCTTTTATATTTTGTTACTTTTTGGGTTTAATTATTTATAATTATTGTTATGTAATTATGTTACTATTTTTTTAATTGCCTGGATAATTATATATCAATTTCAAGATTAATGAGTAAGTACTCTGACGTGAGACGAAATAAAAAAAGTTGGCGGGGTGAGGCCATGGTATGAAAATTAAATTGTTTTATTGGAGAGAAAGAATAAAGAATATTTTTTAGTTTTTCGAGGTACAAATATACCTTTCTAATTTTCAAAAAAATTCAAAGTTTTATTGTTTAAATATAAATTATTCAGGCGGTCTGTTAAAAAATTATAAATAAAATATGTTGAAAATTATAACAATTAAATTTGATCGATAATTTTGGAGTAATGTCTAAAAAATAAAAAACAGTGATCGGAAACTAAAAATATTTATTAATGTACTTGACATTATAATCTGTATTGATTCTCATGCACTAAAGTATTCAAAATAATTTTAAATATTTTTGAACATCAAACACTTGAAATAATTTTTATAATTCAAATTTTTAAATTATTAACATTTGGATAACAATTATTTCAACAAAATATATGTTTATAAGCAATAATTAAACAATTTTAATTGTATTAACAGCAACAAAAGTGTAATAGATGTCATTAGAGTGTGAAACACCCGTCAACTTTAACTCTCAGCAAAAACAATTTAAATCGATAAGATATTATACGAATATGTAAAATGGCTTTATCAATGACTCAATGAAAAGTACTGAAAAATCGAGCATTGAAAAAGAAATTTATTCAGCAATTTTAAAAATACAACGTCTCGGTGTCTCAGACACTCCAGGTAACTAGTCAAGGGCCGACAATTATTTTATTTGTTGATAAATCTGTTGAGCAATGCCGACAACTTGTTAACTCGTCCAATGAACGAGTTTTATTTTAATTTGTTGCTCAATTGCACCGCGGTTTTCTTGATTGAAACAAATAATTAGTAGTTAATCAGTATGCCAACACATTGAAAACTTTAAAACACAAAAAACAAATTCAAACCCCAGACACAAAGTAAAATTACATTGGCCTATTATCTGTGTACATCAACCAAATAATATTAACAATAAATAATTTTTTGCTTTATAATTTTTAAAGAATTGAATTTAAAGATTTATCATAATTTAAATAATTAATAGAAATATCCACTCACTTTAAATTAAATAAAATAGTACCGGCAGAATCACAAATGCTGCGGTTTCATGATGAACCACACAAACACACAGAAATTATTATTAGCTATAATTTTAGTTGTATCGACAACAAAAATGTAACACATGTCACTTGAATGTGAAACACACCCCATCGTTCCATAACAATTTTCAATAAAGATAATTTATATAGATAAGATATTATGCGCATATGTAAAATGGCTTTATCAATGACTCATTGGAAAAAATTGAAAAAGCAAACATTGAAAAAAAAATGTATCCAGCAGTTTTAAAAATAGAAGTCTGTGTCTCAAATTACTAGCGGATCAAATGTTATATGACTTGAAAGTTTAAAAATTGTGCAGTCATATAAACTATTAGATTTAAAGAAATTAATAAAAAATTTTTGGATTGAGTTACATGAAAATTGAAGTAAAATAAATTTAAAAACTCACGCGTTTAGATGAACGATAAACAGAAGACGGCACAGCGCCTACAATATTTTGTGATACTGATTCAATATCTCCTACGTAAAATATTGGACGACTTGTGCTCCGTAGATCCTGTTATATAAAAAAAAATATACATATATATATTTTTTATTTTTATCTATAAGTCAGATGCTTTGAACTTAATTTATCAACAAATTATTCATTGTCAAATCAACTAGAAATTTTACTTCGTTTTTCAATGAAAAAAAAAAATTTTTATTTTTAGACTTTTTTTATGTAATATTATCATACTTGCAAATATTAAAAAAAAAATTTTAATATAATTGTAAAAACGCTAAATCTATTTGAATACTCGATGCCTAAAGAGGTATACCGTTTAGATGTGAATCGTTTATTTGAGAAACTTCATAAGTCATGTTTTTTCGAAATTGGGTTTTTTGCATTTTTGGGTTCTTTGGATGTCGCCCCATAGACATTAATAAAAATATCAGTCAATGATTTATGGGGTTTCTCAAATAAACGATTCATGTGTGCTTGTCAGGGGTTAAAAATACTCTATACATAATAAAATTTATTGCTTACAAAGTTTATGCAAAATATTTATTACTAAAAGAAAAAGTTTATTTTAAATAATTATCGAAATGAAAAATATTTTTAATATACCACGTTTTTAAAACGAATTAAAAAGTTTAAAATAATATTTCTCAGTTTCATTAAAATTTAAAACCACATACAAATTCCGAACTTCTTACAGATAGTCCTGAAAATTTATAATTGTGAATTTTTAATAGTTATGAAAATACTTGTAAGATTTAAAACGAAAAACGTGGGGCGCATGCAATATATAACTATAAGAAGTGTAGAGAAGAGCTGTCAATGAAAAAACACAAATCAGTCCATATTATTTGCAATGCATTAAAATTGTTCGTTAAACTATTAATGCATCAATTATCTGTTGCATGCGCCCCACGTTTTTCGTTTTAAATCTTACAAATATTTTCATAACTATTAAAAATTCACAATTATAAATTTTCAGGACTATCTGAAGAAGTTCGGAATTTGTATGTGGTTTTAAATCTTAATGAGATTGAGAAATATTATTTTATACTTTTTAGTTCGTTTTAAAAACGTGGTATATTAAAATTTTTTTTTATTTCGATAATTATTTTCTGCTTTTTAGTATTGTGTGAGTGAAATTTTGAAATCGATTTTAAAGGCCTGGATAAGATAATGACGGAGACATGCGACGAAATTCAGGTTTATTTCAGTTTCTTTTCACTTAATCAAATCTGAAATAGAAAATCGCTATTTCTACCTACCAATATATCAAAATCATTTTTTGTAAGATTTATACTTCAAAATATTAAAACAAATCAAAGCCAGATTCTTTTTAGCTAAAAATTTTCAATATATGACTCTATTCATGGTGCTGGAGGTCCTAATCGTCACATTCTTTCCATCTCCTTCATTGTATTTTCATTACACGGTGTTTGTTTATCTGTCATCCAGTTGTGAGCTATGTTCAAGAATATAACTCATCCAGAAATAAGTTTTAAATTAATTATAAAAAATTCGTACTGAACAGACAAACAAACGAATATGAATTTTTTATTCGATTTTTTTTCATTTGTTTTTGTTTTTTTTTTTTTTTTTCATTTTTTTCTTCCTCTTCTAGTGCTTCTCCTTCTCATTTTAAAATATTTTTTTTTTCATTTTCTTGCATTGTTATCTAATCTTGAGCTTTGTTCCAAATTTAAAGTCTCTAGCTCATCGAGAAATTACTTTAAAATCAATTACAAAATTCCACTCGAACGGACATACATAAAAGCATGTTAATAAAAACGTGGTAATAATAAAATACAAAAAAGTTTAAATAAAATAAAAGAGAAAATGAATTTCAAATTTAAATAAACATTTAAAATAATTTACAACTTCAAATATTATGAAATAATATTTCGGCTTAAGTATTACGTAAATAAAATTACAAGTGATTATTTAACAAGTAAAAAGTAAGAAATTTTTTTTTATTAATTAATAAATATAAATTATTAATAAATAAATAAAAATTACCTGATACCCATGTTCCAATTCAGTGTAAGACATTTCAAATCGGCTGTCATTGGTAACAACCAATTTTAAAACTCAATTTATAAAATAAATTTAGTCCTTTTTGTACTTAAAACTAATCTATAATTAGAAATATAAATATATTAATTAAATTAGTTTTATAAAATAATTTAAATTTATATCACAGCAGCAGTTGTGTGAATAAATTTATTTTTTAAAATAACATCTAAATTAATTAGCAGTCGATGGATAGAAATAGAGTCAAGTGTAATTCTTATTGATTTACATACTTAAGTAATAATAACAATAATAACATAATTTTTTCAAGTATCAATGATGTCAATTTATATATAATATAGGCTAGTTTAATCAATAAAAGGTTTTGTTTATTGAATTACCAGATGTACAATGAAATTTTACTTACAGTAGAAAGAATAGCAAAGTAAATACTGTCAATTATTTATATTTTTAAATATTTATTTATGATTTTTTAAATGAGTGACAGACAATTAATTTATTTTGAATTTATAAAAACGTTTGTCAGTTGGCCGACATTTATTTGTTTTTTTTATGGGCCTCAGATAAAGTAAAAGTTAAGGCGGGGAGCTAAGAACTGAAGTTGAAATCTGTGGGAATCAATAAGTAAATTCAAAATTCGAACACTCGTGGCGCCTTTGTCTGGTTTGTGAGAGAGAAAAAAAATGTCTTGGGATTTACTGTATCAATTGATGATAAATATCGGTTGGCGGGTGGGTCGTTTTTGTTTTGAAATTGGGTTGAGTTGCAGCACAAAATTATTTTTATTTGACTGCAAAATTTAAATTTTATTTTGAAAATTTTTAATTTAATTGACATTGATCTGAATCGCAATTGGATAAAACTAAACTGAGGTAAAAAAAAAACAATTATTGACAGGAGTCCAATTATAGACACCCTATCTTATTTTAAGACATATTTGATTACCTACTATATTAATAATAATCGTATACATTTTTAAACAATCTTTGCAATTAAGGAAAGGCTTCAAAAAAGGATTCTTAGTTCATACTCCGGTTGATTTCGATGCAGGGGATCAAAATCTACCTCCAAACCAAATTTTAGCCATCTAGAGCAATAATTAGGTTTTCCACGTTCATTTTAGTGGCCGAAATCACGATTCCTACACATTTTTACCGACTAAAGACACTCTGCATGGCTGTCTTAAGGATTCCTAGTTCATACTCCGCTTGATTTCGACTCGGAAGATCGAAATCTACTTCCAAACCAATTTTTAGTCCAATAGATCCATAATTAGATTTTGTAAGTCGAATTCAGTGGCCGGAATCGCGATTTTTAGCCATTTTTTACCACCCAGGGACCCTTTGCATGTCTTTATTATGGAATCTTAGTTCATACTCCGCTTGATTTCGATGCAGGAGGCCGAGATCTACTTTCAAACTAATTTTTAACCTTTTAGAGCAATAATTTATTTTTCTACGTCGATTTTAATGGCCGAAATAACGATTTCTACCCATTTTTAACACCTAGAGACCCTCTGCATGGCTTAACGGTTAAGATCTCTCAGATTTTTAA